>NC_089813.1:32387649-32687649 GCF_029633855.1 Hoplias malabaricus | reverse complement strand
TGAACAAATGAATGTTTTCCCTGCTCTGAAGTGCCTCATTTCACCCATTAGCTGCTTATGCCTTTCATTAGTTAAGCCAGGTGTGTTAGAGCAGGGTAAACATTAACCTACTTATTCAAAGGGTTCACTTCACAAAGGGTATCTAAAACACATGCAACAATATTATGATGACCATCGAGATGTGTATAAGAAAAAATTAGGTTTGGGAAAAAATGCAAAAACTTTGCTACACTGTAGATCACTGTTTATGAGGTTTCACGACAAATGACCAACCTAGAGTAACCCTTAAAAAGGCTTAAAGCAACACTAGGTAAGTTTTGATATTTTTTTGCTCATGGGCTCAACCTACACTTGCACGGTGTAATTCATTCTTACATCACCTTCCTGAAAAAAAAAGTGTGTGTGTGTGTGTGGTGGGGGTGTGTGTGTGTGGGGGGGGGGTGTGGGGGGGGCATCTTACCATCCTCCAAAGGTAATGTAGTGCTGTTGCTACAGTGCTGAGCACAAAGTAGCCACAGGTCAGTGGAACTTTACAATGATTTTGAAGCTGTAACTTTAAGGTAAAAACACTACCTAGTGTTTCTTTAAGCCACGAATGATAATAGTTATGATTATGTGTAGATTTATGTCAGTTGTCTTGAAAGGCTTACTGTAGGGAGGTGTCACATAGCCTTACAAACAATGATCTACAGTAAAATGCATTCATTCATTCATCTTCTGTAACTGTTTCACCTTGCTCAGGGTTGCAGTGAGTCCAGAGCTTACTTAGAATCATTAGGCGCAAGTCAAGAACACACCCTGAAAAGGGTGCCGTCTCTCACTGGGCATCAAGTTAAATTTTATTGAATACATAATATATATACTGTTTCAAGAAAGACTTTACAGAATGGAAAATTGACAAATATTCTTTTAAGTTACTAGTATCATGTCAGTTATATATGTTGTTTTTAAAAACATGCAATGGAATAAACACTCACCACTGTTACATTCAGTATATATTTATACAGTAACTCAGTTTAATAGCATTACAAAGCTCCAAAGGTCTTTAACTGCTGCGCAGATCAAATTGCAGAATGATTGAAAGTGGCATCAACATGTACCGTGAATGCTGTGACATCAGTAGTGGAGTGATACCAATAAGAACCTCAGTGAGGGAGGAAAAAGCAGGCTAACCAAGGGTTGGACAGCTTCGTAATACACTAGAGCTCTGAAGCAGCCAGCAATGAAACTATAGTTCTGCCCAGCTCTGTGCAATCAGAAGAATATTGCAGGGAATATGTTAAAAAAAAACTTTCAAAAGACAAAATTTCAAAAGGTGGCTTCAAGCATCAGGTACATAAGTGTGAAACCAAAATGGAGGACAAAGCAACCGTGTATTCAAAATCTCTTTATAAATAACAACTAGAATTGACAGCAAAATTAAAATGTGTAGCGCAAGCCAGCATTAACTACAGTCAACTATTGTTAAGAAGAAATAATAAAGACAACTAAGACAATATCGAATGCTAGCTATTCACTTCCAAAACAAAAAATGCTTTTCTCTTTAACTTCTGTTACCTTACAGTTTTAGTCTAAGTGTAGTATATTTGTTAGATCACACACTTTCTATTTTTGGATGATGAGGGGTAGGGTGTGTGCCCCTAAACCACAATATAAGCCAATGTGTCATAACAGAATTGGCAATTAGTGTTGTCCTTCAAATGTGCTGAGATTTCAGAAAAAGATTCAGTGACTGACTTCATATGTTTTGTTAAATAAATACATGCTTCCATTTAACCTTCTGATTTTCAGCAACGTGCAACAGGGGGAGACCTACAGGGTGCAATTACTCAGAACTTTTAGCCCCAATCACAAATAATATTTTTTAAATCAAATATTTTCTTAAGTCTAAAAGTAAAAAAAAACACATATTCTTATAATTCTTTTTCTTGAGACAATTTTTAAAATCTGGGTCCAGGTTTTAAATGAAGGTATAGCTCAGGGACTTGGACAGATCTTAGCTTATTCTTGGACTGAACTGTAACATCAGTGATGTGTGTCTTAGGCTAAGGCTTAATCTGCATCTAAGAACCGATGTCAAGGAATGATGATTGCTATCCATCTTAAAGAGATCCTCCTTTACTTTCTGCCTTATTTTTCAATGTAAGACGGGTGAAATTGGTTTAGGTGGTGCACTGAGGGCTTTGTGTGTGTGTGTGTGTGTGTGTGTGTGTGTGTACAGGGCTAGTTACTTTTGCACTCTTCTCTCTCTCTGTGTGTGTGTGTGTGTTTACAAAGGAGATGACAAGTATGATGGCTCGTAGGTCACAGCTTGTGACCTTTTCACTAACTGCTCCATAAAACACACAAGAGACTCTGTTTTACATTGTTCCTATGTAACAGTCTCTTTCTTTCTCTTACTCTTTCTCTCAAACACACACACACACACACACACTAAGATCTGTGTTGAAAGTTATCCACAAAAAGCATCTGGACATATTTAATTGACAAGAGGAAGATTTCCCAATTAAACACAAGGTCACACACAAAAACACCCACACAGCCACTGACACACGCTTAACATGCTGACAGGAAGACAAACCAGAGGTGTACTAAATTAGCCGGATGTCAGAGCTAATGGTGCATGGCTATCTGGGGCTGGAGTGTGTTTGTCTGTGAGTGTGTAATATGTCATGTAATGTGCCAAGAGAGACAATATCAAAAAGCATGACTCAAACAATGAAAGCTCAGCAACACAGGCACTGAAACGGACAAAATAAGAGAGAGAATAAAGAACTTTGAAAAAAAATCTTCTTTCCCCCTTGTATTAACTTGTTACTGGATTTTCAGAAGTATTTCACATATTTAAAAACTGCATTATAATTGTCATAGTATAAATATAGTTAGAGCCCTCCAACAAAAACAAACATTAACGCCATGGAAGGGTGGGTGAATACAAAAGGAAATGTTTAAATACTTATAAGATATCTATTAATAAATAAATAAATATATATAGGGTGACCAGATCTGAGATGGTGGAAAAGAGGACACATTTCCCGGAGTCGGGGGGGCAATTAAATGTTTATAGAGAAGGTTATTGACCAATAACGGTAGCTCTACAGTCAGACCGTCCAATCAGAAGATTTTAGGCTACTTCACCACTCCCCCTTCTCACTCAAGCGGACCAATCGGAGTAGGGGAGGGCGGGACTAGTTTGTGAACGAAACTTCTCGAAATATGTAAACTTTTTGTGAAATTCTGCCCGGACATTTTTTTAAGTCTAAAAAAGAGGACATGTCCGGGTAAAAGAGGACGTCTGCTCACCCTAAATATATATAATTAAATTAAGGCATTTTCCTCATGTCAGAACTACCATGCCAGTGTGACACTCATTCCTCTGTTCACAAAGGCACTCATTGCTATTTGGTTCAATTGAGCAAAATCTTAATCTTGTCTGAAAACTAACACTTGACAAGATCCATAGATGCATAGATATTTTCACTTACTGATTTCATGACCAAAACGTAAAATATACTCTTTGTTTTGGCTCCTAGTTGGGTGCCTTTGGTCATGTGACCTTCCTGCTCATGTGATTATCCTTCCCTTGCGTCATGTGTTTTCATTAGGTTCCAGATGTGTCGTTTATTTTTTAGCCCGTGTCTTGTGTTCATCTTGAGGCTATTCCACAAAGAAGGATTTTGCCACTAACTTAAGGCCAAAGTCAATCTTGTCCAATAGGAATAGAACTAAGGGTGAATGGACATTCCTTAAATTTGGGCTTAAGTTATCTAGCTAACTGAGAAATCTGGCTTTGTGTAACACCCCATTGTGTCTGTGCTAATGTTTGTGCTCTTTCTTTAGTTCTGTTCTGTCTTAATTTCCTTAGTCTTTCTTGTTTAAAGTTTCTTTTGTCTCAAGTTTAAGTCCTTGTATCTTTAGCCTAGTTTTGTTTTGTCTACAGTAAGAACTTTAGTTACATATAGTTCTCAATATGTCCCTCAGTATGTAGTGCTTTAGACTATGTAGTTTTTGTCTTGTTAGTTTGTAGTCTTTTATAGTCTGGCCACTTTTGACCATCCCTTTTTAGTCTTATCAGAGTTGGTATTTATTTGTTGTCCTAGTCATAGTCTTCCGTAGGGTGGTCTTTGTAAAAAATCTCTTGTCTGTGTTGTCTCTTTTTTTTTCCACCCTCTTCTTGCTTTTAAATCTCTGCTGATTTGTATTTTTCTTTGTTTTCAAGTGTGTCTCATATTTCCGCCCCTTCCCTATTGTGACAACCCAAACCAATAATTATCAATAAAACCCCTGAATTCTGACTTTGGCTATGCATCCTAGGGCTGTAATGCAATTCAAAACCAGTGGGTAAGCTGTTGCTATAAACCATCCACATCATCTGTTTTCTACATTTGGGTGGATGTTTCTTTTGGGAAAAAGAAAGGAGGCCAAAAAAAGAGCCTTTTTTCCCCTATCCCCTCAGTAGAATCAAATAAAATACACACGTGTGATCCTGTCTATAGAGGTATGGAGTGTGTGTGTGTTTGTGAGAGAGACTGAGTGAGAGTGGGTGTGTGGGGGCTGGTCAAAATCAAGATCTGTGTGTGTACAACCTGTGTGTGTGATCCAGAAAGTATGTAGCATGTGGGCAAGTTTGAAGAAAGAATGACAGCTGCAGTTCAATAAAATGAAAGGGAGAAAAATAAAGAAACAGCAGGTGAGAGGATGAAGACAATCTAGACTATAGAACAGTTCCTGTTCTTTCCTGATCAACCAAGCACTACACACAGTCCTTCTGCTGGAACAAGCCTGATACAATAACAATTGAAGAACCTTTTGTTTGGTGCCACAGAAGCCTTTTCTGAAAGGTGCCATATAGAACCATCTATAACACCCTAAGAACCCACTCACAATGCAAATAACCGTTTAGTATTTTTTTTTTTTACGTGTTTATGGTTCTATATAGAATTGTCCTTTAATAAAGAGCACTTGTTAAACCATCATTTTTAAGCGTGCAGATATTGTGTAAAAGCTTCTTTACATTCAACACATTCATTCACATACATTCAACATTCATGTTCTTTAAATACATTCCATTGAAATAACCCTTGTTGCCTTATTATAATCCTTATTTTAAACACAGGGCAAGTTTTATATTTGATTAGTTTTTAAATATTCAATTAAAAGAGATCTGTTAATGTTACTCTGCAAGCACCTGTCAAGACAATGTCTTACATGGTCTTACATTCATTCTTACATGTCTTACATTCATTCATTCATTATCTGTAAGCGCTTATCCAGTTCAGGGTCGCGGTGGGTCCAGAGCCTACCAGGAATCATTGGGCACAAATCGGGAATACACCCTGGAGTGGGCGCCAGTCCTTCACAGGGCAACACAAACCCAATCGCCAATCCACCTACCAACGTGTCTTTTTGGACTGTGGGAGGAAACCGGAGCACCCGGAGGAAACCCATGCGGACACAGGGAGAACACACCAACTCCTCACAGACAGTCACCAGGAGCGGGAATCAAACCCACAACCACCAGGCCCCTGGAGCTGTGTGACTGCAACACTACCTGCTGCGCCACCGTGCCACCCTCTTACATGGTTACTAAATAAAATTAATAGATTTTTCATTTTCTCCTACTCTCTGTCTCTTTCGCTCATGTTTCTCAGGTTAATTGACAACAGGCTCCCCTCTCTCTCAGGCTACTCCCCTTCCTCCTCCTCATTGCTTTATTCTGATGGAGCATTCCTCATTGTAGTATTAAATGAATTTGAGTTTATTCCAAGTTCCTGTCTGGATGTAGAGGTTTATAAAGGACAGCAGAAGAGTTAATGCTTTGTGAGTGAATAAGTGTGTGGGTTTTTTTTTTATACTTAGTGTCACCATGCTCAGTACCAACATCTAACAGAGTTGAGGCAACAAAAATGAACAAACTGCTGGATGAGCAGGTGTCCAAAAAAAGTTTGATCACACTGAACATCCATATATTATTAGCATTGACGTTCTCTCTCTCTCTGAAAAATAAGTCTAGGTTGCTCTTTTAGATATCATACAAACAACACACACTTATATTCCCTCACAGAGAGGCAGTCACAAACAGTCTGAATGGAGATGTGACCCATGGAGCGTGCCTTTGACAATCAGAGCTCCATGGAGGTATGCAGAATGTGTGTGTGTGTGGTTTGGGGGTGGGGGGGTACATGTGTTTGTGTTTGAGGTCAGACACAGTCAGTGTATGTACACACTGTAGGGTCTACAATGACTTTTAGGTGTGTGTTTGATGCTGGGTTCGAATGAGTCTGATTTCACAAAGACGTTCCTTTGCCACTGGTTACAATGCAATGACAGCAGACACCAAAACAAAGCCAAGTGCAAAATTACACTATGAAAAAGTTCAACAGAGTTAAATGCTGGCATGCATCAGCACTGGGGAGAGACTTCAGTCAGTCCCATCAATACTGAGAAAAACAGAGCAGAACCTAATCATTTTTGAAATGCACATAACTGTCTAGCAAATATGAAACATTATTAGATATGACAGGGTAGCAAAATGAAAAAATACTTCTTCAGACTTGGACTTTGTCCTTGATTGTTTGAAAAATACCAAAGTGTCCAAAATGTACATGGCATGGGTCCAAACATGTCCCCTCTCAGAAATCTCATGTGTCTTCTGAGATGCTCTGTGATCGCTTAGTCATCACTAACATTTGCCTTCACCTGCTGAGCTGAAGTTCACCTGAGACATAAATAAATGTAGACTGGACAAATGGAGCAGCTTTCAGTGACCTATTTAAAACACTCAGAGGAGATGAGTCCGGTACATAAGGAGACATCTGGTTATGTTTTCTTTCTTTAAAACTTGGTTAAGTGTAGCAAGATCCACATGTAGAATAAACACTATAGACTCTCTCTTTTGAAACAAAAAAAGGGATTTAAGCCAGAATATTAAACATGGCTAAACAACAAACCCTCAGAGCACAGGCCATCTCTAATGGCATTGAAAATACATGACTGTGTGTGTGTGTGTGGGGGGGGGTGCACGACCAAGCACTGAACTGAATAGATGTGTATTTTTACCAGCTTTAAAAAGAGATGCTGCAAAATGGACACCAAAGATCCGCAGTGAGATCCACTGTTCATTCATCCCATTAAAATTCCATTCTGTTCAGTCAACTAGATCGTATTCACCTAGGAGACAGAGACAGAGACAGAGAGAGAGAGAGAGAGAGAGAGAGAGAGAGAGAGAGAAAGGAAGAGAGCTCAATAATATGTGTGCTGTGCTTGAGAGAGAATCTACAGACCAGAAAAAGCCCAAATCAGCAGACTTGTGTGAGAGAGAAACAATGAGACTGAGAGAGATTGAGAGATGATCATTATAAACACTTTTCGCGTCACCTCACATATAGCTACTGGAATAACACTTTATTTTTACGTGAAGCCAGCCAAAGGCTGAACATGTTGAAAGAGACCATTAAATACCCAGTTATCTTGTGTTAGCTAAAAGTGTCTATTGCTGGCTGGTACTGACATAAGAGATCTGGGGAGATTGAGTAACTGAGAGCCATACATAGATGAAGCATATTTTGAAACTTAATACAATGCCCACTAATGATCATCCTCAGTGCACACACACACACACACACACAGTCTACAAATATTCAACATTTCTGAACATCATCTCCTGCAGCAAATTAGTGTGTATGTGTGTGTTCTCTCACCAGTGGAAGATGTTTAAACATTCCAGTTTTTCACACTCCCACTGAAATAATAATCAGCTCTGTTACTGCTGAGCCACTAAAAACCCTTAACTAAGCATTTAGCCATCTTGAGCAAAGCTTTCTCCTCTTTATCACTCAGCTGTCAGGCAGAGTGTGATAGAGGTAGTAGTGTAATGCTGTGCTGTGCTTTGTCCAAATACTTTATAGCAGCCCCCATGTTACCCACTGGAATGGCCTCATAACTTTTAATCGGAGGAGGGCAGAACATGTAGCATCATGTTTAAGATGCCCTGGGTTGAACCATGCATTGTTTGTTTAATAACATTAACAGAACATATTTGGCTGGAAGTTGCTAATTGACAAAATCAGGAAGTGTGTCGAATGTTTTTTTCTTTTGCATTATTATGTTTTCTTTTTATTTTTAATTCTGTTGCATGTTTCAGCTTTCACACTCTGTCACACCTCAGCTCTATCAAAATAATTCACACACAGACAGCAGTGTCATTGTCTGTGAGGTGTTTATGGTGTTCTCATCATGTCTTTCTTGGTTTCCTCTCACACTCCAAAAGCACACCTTGACCTTGATCAGGAGATGGAAAAAGAATATCAGTTTTATCTATGTGCAAAATGGCTACTAGAGAGCCTGCAAAACAAGCCACTATTGAGTTTGATAAACCTTACCTGGACCCAAAATAGTGTATCTAATTATATATATATATATATATATATATATATATATATATATATATATATATATATATATATATATATAATGGGTTGCCCTAGGCATTACATTAAATTTTGTAAGTCAAGTGAAAGAAAAAGTAATTATTATTATTGCCGGACCGCCGGGGCAGGCCTAGAAGAGGCATATATGCGCTTTCTGACTGACACCTAACGTTGAAACGCGCATGCGCGAGTAGGATCCGTTAATTCAGCTGTATTTTGCAGGGAGAACTTAAGGTGGCGCCACTACAGCGTCTGTTGTTAGTTCAGCCATATTTCACATTCCAGTTCGTGAACTATATTTGGAAACGTTCGGCGGTGAACAAACGACCTGTTTTCCTTTGACGAGTATTGGGACCAAAAAAATGCTTTTCAAGGGTTTCGAGAGTTGAGAGCTGAGTTGGGACACACTCGCCCCTCTTCAGCGCTGTAGGTCCACCATCCACCGAGGCGAGCAGCTCAGTGTTTCACTGGAGCCTCGAACAGAAATGTGTTGAACGTTGTTGAGGTAATATTTATCATAGTCTCTTCTTTATGTTTGGAGAATGATTCTGTGACACAGCCTTTTGTATTCTACTATATTTTTAAGAAACAGAAATCTGTCTGTCCCTATAACGATGCGAATACACGACACATCTCACTGTTACTGACTTTCTGACGAGTAAATTACATCTGCACAGCGTTTTGTTTAACTTTACACAAAAAACTGGCAAAATCTCAGGATTCTTGAAGCCAGGACACGAGAGCGAGGTGTCACTCAAAATAAACAAAGCTGTGAATTAGTTACAGCACCGTTTTATCAGTCAGATCCTGATAGAAATTTAAGTCAGTAATAAATATCTAGTTCCCAGTGATGCCCTGTATCTTTATCAACTGTAGATTACCTTGTTGATAAAATGTTAAGGTGCTTGGTTTTAGAAGTCTTTAAAAACAAGTAATAAACTGATTTTATAGTTTATTACTTGTTATTATTGTAAACAAAAAACAGTGATGTGAAGCACCAAAGCTTCTAGCTTCTCCAGACCTTCCAATGACAAGTGTCTGTATTTTAGATGTTCTTGCTGAAATGCCAGAAAAACCTCTGTGACGATGGCTATATGGCTAATGGCAGTCTGGCTAAACTAGGCTTATTACAATACTTATTTCTTATTTCCTTTGTTTAAAACAGTTTATTTTACCTTTATAATAAATAATTGTTTATCTCATCATCTGCAGTCCTCTAACCACAAATATATATTAATAACAGTTTTTTGGCATCATAGGTCACATAAATCAATCTTAAACACACAGTTAAAAAACAGTGCTAAGCAGATACACGTAGTCAGACACAATATAAATGAAAATATAAAATTCAATCAATTTTTAGGACACAGGCCTTCCAACAAATCATAAACTGAGCATTACTACTCCATTAAGAGTTTTAGCAAAGTTATCCTTATTCAAATTGATGGATTTGCTGGTTTAAACAATGAAACTCTATCTTCTCTCAGAGTTCAGCCAGCACTATATTAATGCATCATTTTTTTTAAACTCTAATGCAGACAGCATGTGGCAAATATTACATCGGAGCCGAACGTGTTTGGCCGTGTTTATATTAAATGCAGTCTGAGAGCATTTGAGAAAGAAAGGGCTTATTATAAGTGTATCATAGTATAAACACCTGAAATTTGATTTTTAAATATTTTACGTTTGGGCACTGAACCAAAGGGCAATTGAAGAGGATGAGGGAAGGAATGTGGTGTTTTTGTGTGCATGTGTACACACTGAGAAGGGGCAGAAAAAATAACAAAAAGATCATATTTATCAAATGAGCAAAGATTCATTTTTACCACAAACAATCAGC
The DNA here is from genome assembly GCF_029633855.1 of Hoplias malabaricus. Lineage (NCBI taxonomy): Eukaryota > Metazoa > Chordata > Actinopteri > Characiformes > Erythrinidae > Hoplias > Hoplias malabaricus. The sequence continues at coordinate 32,677,380 of NC_089813.1, read as the reverse complement.
AACAATATTTATGAAAGGGTTTATGTATTATCTCTTTTAAACTCACGAGGCAAGAAATGCATTGTATTTTGTAGCCCCTAAATGAACAAGTTTAAATTCTATATGCAGGGTTCCCCAAATAGCTTATTTACAGAATCTCTGATACATCCAGGGCAATGGCTATTTTATAACTTGAAGAATCACTGGAGGTAATGGCTAGCTGCTCTTTATACATTGACTGTGCACAGTGAGATACTGAATAGTTTTCAAAAAAGAAAAGCTCAGAGTTCTTGCCTGTTGTTTGGCTCTAACGTGTTCCACAGGGATAGTCTTGTATACCTGTGATGATGGAGAAGACTACAGAAGGTGTATGACTTGCTGAAGTTCATGAACCCACCCTTTAAATTGTTTAGTTGGGTCTGTAGGGATTGTTAAGGATTATCATCTTGGAATTTTGGCTTGGATCTTGGATACAAGTTTTCAAAACAACATCCAATAAATTCCAGCTTTGAGATCACAACATATAATTGTTTAGAGACTGGGTTACAGAAATGATGGCTCAGGAATCTGATGATGGCTCAGGAAAGCATAATTTCGTGTTTAGCAAATAAAAAAGCTGAATTTCAGCTATTTCAACATTTGAGCATAATGCAATCTGTGAGATGTCAAAAATATAATCAAGTTCCACAATCACATTTCTTATTTCTTTATAATATTGGTGGAATGAACCACCACCACAATGTCAACACAAAGAGGCTGGGACAGTGTAGTGGGTGTTACTAAACCAGGCAACCACACCATTAAAAGTCCTAAAGCTTTGCATTTATGTACGTAGCATTAGGAGTCTTTCCAAAGGACTCATCACTGTAAATGATTGTTGTTACTATTAACACTATTAATGTTATTTAATAATCAAAATAACCAGTGAACCTAAATATGTCTTTTAATGCAAAGTTAATCGTACGTAAAACAGAGGTCAGTTATTTCATATATTCAGAAGCATTAAACACGTCAGACATCTGGTTCCTATCACTGTGACTATGAACAATACTGCCTCAGTAGGTTAGGTTTTCTAGATTTTATCATTTCAAATTAAAACACGTTAATTTGCAGAAAAAAAAAACAAATGAATTAATGCCCCCCCCCCTTAAAATGTTAAATCTATGATGAGCTTCAATATATGAACCCTGTTCTTTTTGCCAGTGAAGTTCGACTGTTTTCAGCGTATGCTGTCATTATATTTGAGACATTTCTTTAATATTTTTCCCTTCCTGCTGTTTTTGTGAAGAATGCCTCTCTACTTCAGTCACTGACTAAATGGTCTCTTAGGAACTTAGGAAATAATAACTGCCTTGTGCATATATTAATATGTAGACATTGCAGGTCTTTTATCACACACATGTACTGCCATCTGCATCTTGAATAATGCACAGTTTACCTTCCTTTATAACAGGTGACTTGGGTCTGAGAGTTACAATGACCAGAAAGTACCACTGAGTTCTGCAATTTATAAGATATACACCTGAACCACATGGCTGAAAGCTTCTGGACAGCCACATATCCAAGCCCCTTTGTAGCCTTCTAACCAACACTTTGGCAGTGAGCATGGTAAATGTAGGCTCATGTGCAGAGGCTCTGGATCATTCCATTTAATTTCATGGTTTTCTATGGAAATGATATTAGCTGCGCTGTCCTTTAAAATGTATCCCACATTGTTTGAGTAATCCAGCTGTCCTTAAGACTGTGTGAAGATTGCATTACCTACTGACTAAAAGAAATCAAAAGTGGAAGCAACATCTTTGCCTTAACTTATATTACATTTAAAAGGATATTTTATTGTCTGTGTGGATTTTTTATTTATTTATTTATTTTTTGGGGGACAGTCGTATATGTGTAGATTTGAGAATGTTTTTATGGTTTTATTCCCTTCTTCTTCAAAGATACTCAGCTGAAAAACCTATCGGCCCTCTCAACATGACCCTTCTTGTGTACACACAGACCGAGACTCTTTCTCACACACTCACACGCATGCACAATTTGCACAGAGCCTCCCATTCGACTGCATAAATATTAAGAAAGTTTCTAGCATGCTGAGCCAAACACATTTAATCCAAGATAAGCCGTAACTTCTGCAGGAACGGAGAGAACAAAGGGAGAAATACAGGAGAAAGAGAGAGAGAGAGAGAGAGAGAGAGAGAGAGAGAGAGAGGCAGCGTCTCCTTAACTGACCTTCTCTCTATGGTCAAGCTCTCTGTCACCTTCATCTATTATTTCACCATTTCTAAGGCACTCCATCAATCTTTCCACACACTATTCAAAATGGAGAGAGAGAGAGAGAGAGAGAAAAGTTTGTTGTACTTAGCACTAATGAAACTAAGGTCTAAAATTATTCTGTCAAAACAAGCAGTGTTAACAAGAAGAAAAACAATCACTAACATGCTCAGAATTACTGGAGCTCTTCTCCTGTGGGACACGCCCACTCCACGTGCAGAGCCGAGTTAATTAAGCAGAGGTTTATTTTAGTCTTGGGCCGAGCCACTGTGTGTTTGCATGATTCTAATGACTTCATTAGGACACAGAAGTAGGACACATACAAGTTGGGGGGATTTAAAAACGGTAGAACATGTTTCTTGCTTTCAGATCCTATATCACAGGAAGCCTGCAACACTACTGTAAACGTCTGTAATGATACTGTGGGTATTCATGACCCTTTCTACTTTTCTGGGGACATATTACACAGGCGTTATAATCACCAACGTCACTCCAATTCATCTCAAAGGTACTGGGTATATAGCTCCATGAACACTGGGAGGACATTTACCCACTAGTCAACAACTGGCATCTTAAACATATGATTATATAAATTATAAGGGGATTTACATAGACTTCCATTCATTTTTTATTTTATTTTTTATTTTGGAGACTTGCCCTAACCTTAACCATAACTACTGTGAACCTAAACTTAACCCTAAATTTAAAACACGTATTCACCTTAAAAGGGATTGAACCAAGAAAGAATGTGAGTTTGTAAACAGGTTTTGGTCCCCACAGGGTGATATTTAATTGGTACACACACAGATTTTCTCTCTCTCTCTCTCTCTCTCTCTCTCTCTCTTTCTCACATAAAGAAACACAGATGATAAATTTCCTTCATCGGTCTCTGTTTATGGTCCTGGCTATTAAACAGCTAACGATAACAGTACAGGGCTTGTTTCTCCCTCTGTGAGGAACACACACACACACACACACACACATTCGTGCAATCCCACCCTAAAGCTCAGTTTTAACACTCAAATGCTGACAGGAAATGTCAATGATGTAAAAGTGGCTAACTTTTCCTGTAGTATGGTACAGAGTAACACAAGGGAACAAATACATCAGAGGGGGGATAAAAGGGGAAAGACAACAGATGGAGGTACAGAGAATAAGGGATAGCAGATAGCCCCTAAAATAAGGGACGTACTTAAGAGGTGCTGAAGAGGCTTGAGCAGGTGGAGAGATGATGTGTTAGCTGGAGCAGTATGCTGACAAGCCCACACTGTTCCACAGGTCAGTCACTGAGAAATGACCTCTCACAGAATGGGTATCTAATGGGCTCATCCATTACAGCTCCACCTGGAGCCCACAGCACGCAGCGGGACGCATGGGAGAGAAGAGCACAGAGGGGAGAGATGAATGAACAGCTTTCAGCAGTTGCTTCTTATGCTAATTACCCAGAATACACTCCTGCCCACTGCAACACACACACACACACATACGCACTGTTATTTGTTGTTAGGGTATCGAGTATTGGTTAATTATATAGTCCATACCTACAATATCAAAGTGTTCAAATAATGCTATGGTTAAAATGAATAGGTTCTAGGTTTAAACATGTGCACATACACCCTCCCTCTCTCTCTGCGCCTCAAAGGAACATGACAAATGGATTCAGGTCTATGCCAGAGCACAGAACAGATAATTCATGTATTTAACACACCTCCTTAACCTGAAGAAAAATACACTTTATCCAAACCCCCCGCCCCACCCCCAACACACACACACACACACACACACCATATACCCCATTAACAGTGTTTTCATCCTGTCAACAAACTATCAATCTTGTCTTTACTCCAACAGAGACAGACACACTCACCCACACACTGGCTTCTATTGGACACATCCTGCTTTCTATGGCACTGTCTTCACCTTTCCCACTCTCTTCCCTTGCTATTCCTCACCCCCTATTTTCATGTTTGTCCTTCCCTATGCCTCATTTCTCACCCATTTATACTTTTCTTTCCTTCTGCCCCTCTCTCCCTCTTCTCATTTCTCAGCAGTGTGATTCATCACTCTTTTCAAAAACACAGGAGGAAGAGGTGCAAAAGAAAGGGAGGGGGAGACAAAAATGGTGGTCCTGTATAGGCTGGTTAGGCTGATGCACAACCTACAAAATCTACAAGTAATGAAATCAAGCGCCCAGTTTTATTTTATTTTATTTCTTTTTTTATATTTGGGGGTTGCAGCCCTAATTGTGTGATGTTTCCCTGTAGTGTATATATGTAAACATTGTTGTTTAATTTCCATATATGGACTGTGTACAGAATAATACACTTTGAAAGTTATATCGTTTAGGTCCTGGGGTTGTGGATTTGAGCCCTGCTCTGGGTGACTGTCTGCGAGGAGTTTGGTGTGTTCTCCCAGTGTCCACTTGGGTCTCCTCCCATGGCCCAAAAGCACATGTTGGTAGGTGGATTGGCAACTCAAATGTGTCCATAGGTGTGAGTGTGTGTTGCTCTGCGATGGACAGGCGCCCCCTCCAGGGTGTGTTCCTACCTTGCGCCTTGTGTAGGCTCTGGACCCACCGTGACCCTGAAGTGGATAAGCGGTTACTGACAAAGAATGAATAAATGAATATATTGTTAAGTGGTTACAATGAATGAATGAGCATAATGTCCAGTAACTAAGTTTGGTTTTCCATATTAAGGGCCCTTTTATCTCAGTTAATTTGTGGACATGCAGTATTTTACTCAGCCAGGATTGGAGGTTTGCATTGGACACTCCTGAATTCACATTAATAAGACATGAGTCATCTGCAGATCTATACAAAAACAGAGATAAAATGATTCTCATTCCTACATTTAGCCAAACACTCCCTCACACACAATTACAAAAAAGGCAAACCTCATATGAACACAAAAACTGCATCTGAGGCAGCAATGAGTAAACACACACAAACATATGAATAAGCACAAAACACACACACACCACACCAGTAGGAGTACAAGCCTCAGGAGCTCTGCTTTTCTTCCCACACAAACAGTGCTTGATCTGAGCTTCTGTGCAAAAGAATGCTGATCTCTGAGCATCTCCCCCAGCGAGAAGAATTATTCACCTCATACATTACAGACATAAAAACACCCGAATTCATGCACTTAAGGACCTGAAACATGATACACATGGCACCTGGCACCAGTAATAATCGTTCTCAGTATGGCCACACCATAAAGGAGCGCCTTCTACACAATGCACACAAAAAATGAAGTAGATGTTGAAGGATCATTTTGTAGCTGGCAATACCCTAATTAATATTACCATGTCTAAATTCTTATTCTTATCTGTATTTATTTACAAAGCTGACACCTTTTGCTTTAGGGTACATTTGTCTTTTCCTGGATGGAGCAGGAACTCTGACAGAAATAATGAGGTCACAGATTAGTCTGTGAAGTTCATCCAATGCATAAAGAGCATACAATTTTCTAAAGTTCTAAAAACTCAGCATTTCTTTCACCAAACCTATGGTGACTGCTGATTATTTCACTAATGATAGTGATTTATATGGGAAGTATTACACTATATTGTAATCCCTAAATGAACTAGATTCAGCTCTATAGGGCAGGTCCCAAATTTGTGGTGGCCATTGTTAAAACAGGCATAGTACAGAGTCTCTGACATGTACCGTTTATTCAGTGTGAATTTAATAGCTGACTAATAATGTGAAGAATCATTGGAGAAAATAATCGATTTCATCTTTAAAGTTATCCATTATGAACGACAACACTACAACAGGGAACCAACATTCATGTTCACAATGATAAAACAGAGGTCAATTTAAAACAAATATTAATAAATACATTTCCTTCATCATGGATATCATGTAGACTATTTTGACTCGCAGTGCCCTGAATATTTCCCTCCTCCAGCGGTTTCACGTATAATCAGTTTTAATACAAAAATTACAAATAAATCTTACCATCATAAGTCTGTCATTTATATAAACATTGCTGGCACCGAGGGGTAGCACTGCCATCTGTTGGCCTCAGGCTTCTACGCAGCGGAATTGATTCACAGTACAAATTCCCTTCTAATCAGAACCACAAGCTACAGCGCTCTACTGACCCGAGTAATGAAACACTGAGTTCAGGTTGAGGTCAACTTGCAAACAAATAATTATTAGAATTTGTGTAAACTATTGGTCATTTACTAATTTGATATGTCTTTAGGCTTATAGTTATCTCTGCTTGTTTCTCATAGATCAGATTTTGAGCTCGTTGTTGGCTTTGCAGTTATTTTTCCAGCTCTCTTTCACACTCCCTGTTTGTTTGCAGACCTGTAGTGTTCACAATGATACACATCAATTGTTTGAAAGTTATAAGCTTTATGTTTGAGATTACATGTTTTGAGGAGTTGTGTACTCGGGTCACTGTCTGTGGTGTGTTTACCCTGTATCTGCATGGGTTCCCTCCAGGTACTGTTTTCTTCCCACAATCCAAACACACGTTATTAGGTGGATTAGTTATTCATAAGTGTCCATAGGTGTGAGTTACTGTGTGACTGGGGTGAATTGGTGCCTTGCAATAAGTGATTCTCGGTAGGTTACAGACCCACCACAGCACTTTGTCCTTGAACAGGATTTAACTGTTGCAGAAAATGAATAGAAGAAAATTAATTCAAAAAGTTTTATTCATTTGTTTTGGCACACACGATTCCATCGATATGTTAATGACTGAACAAAGTTACTGTAGGAACTGTACAGCTAAATCAAGCTGGTGAAAACAGGTTACAAATTATGACAACTGAAGAAAATTCTGTTTGAAAAGTAATGTTTGAAGACAGAACAATGAGGAAATACCATAAAACAACTGCCACTGACATCACCATGGTCTGCTGTTTATGGCTAAAGTATAGGATCAAATCCTACCACATATCACAGAGTACAAAGATGGGAATACAGAGTTCTGGAATACAATGAGAGAGAGATAAAGCACTGCTAATGTCTTGAGGAGGTTTGTGGAAGTGTGGAGAAAGGAACATTTCACGGTACATTACCTCATCTGTGAAACATGCTGAGCTTAAGGCCAGGCTCAGGCATGTGTGGCAGCTTATAGAACTGGATCACTCATGTTTATTGACCATAAACCCAAAGATGGTAGAGGTAATGGATTCAGGTTCAATGTATAACAACATTTTGACGATTTGATTAAAATTAAATACTCATCCAGATTACTCTGCCAATGTATAATAACATGCTGATGTCAATATATTACAGTTATTGCAATTGTGATATTTAAGGAAAAATACACATTTTTACACTACACTCTTAAAAAGAACTTTTCCAGTGAATGTGGGTGAAGAACCAGTTAGTGACTTTTCCAAAAACAATTAATCCAAGCTAGAAACTTAACTTCCTTGTCTTTTTTTCTAACAATAATCTATAAATTTGCTAATCAAGATGTCTAATGAAATTTGCTTTTGACCTACTCAGGCATAAAAATCTGGATAGGTGTTTTGCTTTTATACTGTCTAGAAACTTTGACTTATCTAGAAGCCACATTACCTAAGTCCAGGATTGTACAATACTATGTGGATATTGCCACATTCTGTTATGAGTGTCATCTGTCAATCAAACTACAGTTCAGCACCATGGACAGCACTGCTGACACAAGTTTATTGCATAAAAACAACTAAAGGCAGTGGGGCAAATTATGTTGGATAATCTTGGCTAAGCCTGAAGTCTGTCTCGGCTTTTATTTTTTATTACTCCATATAAAGTCATTTTCACACACTACAAATGTCCTTTATACTGAAAAGAGTGTAGGTACATATCAAAGATCCTAAAACTAACGGAAAAAAAGCTAATCTTTTGCAGAATTTGGCAAATCACACAAGCTGCCTATTCAGTAGTCTTATACGGCTAGACTCAGTAGGGAGTGTCTGGTGCCTTTCATAAGTTTTTTAGGCCAAGAAATATTGCAAGGAAATTCAATTCAACCTGCAATACAACCAATCACAAGCCTGCTATTTTGGCATGACGTAAAGAACAATTGGTCTTGGCAAAAGATGTGGTCTCTGCCCACATCAGACTACCACAAAATGATGCAAATATGTCCACATGGGCATACATTTGAAAAGCCAATCAGAATGCAACTTGTAAAGTTCTGAGGTGAGGTTAATGCACTACGACTCCTTCATGTGCGTGGCTGAGTTTACCTATTCGGAAATGGCATGTTATGTCTGCCACCTAGTGGTTACCAAAACTGAACAAAAACAAATATGGATTTGAAATAAATCTAAATTATTTCATGTGATAAATTTAGGCTGGTTTTACTGAATAATCAGGCTTCTCAATACGTTCCAGGAGATGTATGTTCAACATGTTCTTTTCAGCTGTGAACACTAAAATGATCAGCTGTATTCATTTTTATTGCAGGTTTAATTGCTGTTTGAACCACAGAGCCACATTGAGGAAACAGTCAGACTGAGTTTCAAGTTTAGATAGAGAATGACCATCTCCATCAAACCACAACAACCTGAGAAACAGAAATAGAGAGAAGAGGAGGTTGGTGAATGAACACGTGTTCCTCTTAGTAGCAATTTAAATCATAAAGGGCCACAGCAACCTTGTCAGGTGTAGAATTTGAACAAAGGGTTATATCTGGCATAATAATTGGCACAGGACATTTTACATCTTATCCTTTGTATGATTTTAATTAAGTGTATTTGTAATCACACTCTTCTTCCTTGGGGAGCCATGGCCTAGTGATTAGACAAAGGGGCTTAAGACTAAAAGGTTGTTGGGTCGATTCCCATGACCAGCAGGAAAATTGGGGGCTGTGGGAGTGAACAAACAGCACTGTCCTCCTCCCCCAATCCACGCCTGAGGTGCCCTTGAGCAAGGCAGCGAACCCATAACTGCTGCTCTGGGTGTGTTTACAGCCCCTAGTGCTTGTGTGTTCACTGCCACAAATGGGTTAAATGCGGAAGACACATTTTGTTGCACGTTGTACAATGACAAATAATTCCACATTACATTCAGCCACAAAATGTCTGTTATCACTTATTGTTTAACATTTAAATCCTACACCTAACCACTAAAGGTTGCTAATAACATTTAAATGAAATAGTTCACTATATTTAAAGACTATAAATTTCAGTTAAATGTGCATGCGTATTTACCTAACAGGTAAGTTCCGGCTCTTGAGGGCTTTGTAAAGCTCCAGACCTTGGTACGGTGAGACCCTCTTATCCTTCCCACCTAACATAAGCAAAACTGGAGTACGAATCTACACACACACACACACACACAAATATACAAAACAATTCTGGCAATAGTTTACTGAATGTGTTTGTGTGTGTGTGTGTGTGTGTGTGTGTGTGTACCTGAGCAGCATGTACTATGGGTGATTTCTCCAGCATAGTGGTCAGGGCTTGTGGGGAGGGTAGCTGGTCAAAGGAGTAATGCAGACCAACAGAGGAATATCTCCTGTAGAACACATCAGACAAACAGTATTACATCACAAACTGAAATATAACAATATTAAGCATTACTTGAAGTACTGAAAACTAAATATTTACCAGTCTGTGATGTCGCTTGTTCCCAGCAGAGTGGCTGCATTGATAACAGGGTTTCGAGCTGCACAGGCTCTGTAGAAATTCGGATACTGACCAATCAGATGACAAGCCAGGAATCCGCCATGAGAGCCTCCCATCACTGCAACTCTATTAGCATCAAGAGTCTGGTTACTCTGCAAGACATGCAGCACAGCCCTCTGGCCAGAAGGAACAGATGAGAAAGGTAAACAAAAACAACTAAACTTGTTTGACATGACACTCTTTTGTATTGCAACAATGCTTATAAACTGGGAAATGGATGGAAACTCTAATTGGAAATAAAATACGTACTTTTAACGTTGTTTAAACTATCAAGTTTTATATACAATTATAATGTACAGTTTAGCTGTTTGCAACAATGTGTGCAAGGGTGTGTATGCAGTTACAGACCTGTACATCTTTGACATCCTGACTGCCAACGTTTCCAAGAAGAGAATCGATGCTGTCTTGACCAAACCCAGTAGACCCTCTGTAGTTAACTAACCAAAAACATTCATTCATTTATTCACTTATTTAAAGATGAATGGATATTTTTCTAAAGTGTTGCATTTTAACTAATTGTTGGCCATTTATTCTCATATTTAAGGGACTGGTGTAGTTACACGTTTTATGTTTGTAGACAGAAACCAGCTGATTAAACAAATGGAATCAGTTGAGGTCCAGCTTGAGTAGGAAGCAAACCTACAACCACACCGCTCTTTGTGGGTGACTGAAAGACTGAACACCCCTGGTGTAAACATGGAACGGTGCTATATATAGACCAATACAAAAGGCCTTCTGTCTACCGTAAAGGGCAGATAAAGGCAAACACAAAGAGAACATAAACACACTCACCCATGAGCACAGCGAACCCCAGTTTTGTCAAAGCAGCCGCATTAGCGTTCCATTCTGCAGCAAAATGAGTATGAGGTCCACCTGCAAGCAAATACATAGATACAATTACCATTACAATCAGAGTGCCTGATTAAAATAAGCTTTTAATAATTTATACATTCAGGTACCATGTATAAAGACCACGAGAGGAAACTTAACACCCTTTAAAGAGCTTTCTGGTTTCAGCAGCACTGCTCCAATATTCAGTCCAGCTAGAGTAAAAGAGAGAGAGAGAGAGAGAGAGAGAGAGAGAGAGAGAGAGAGACAGAGGCCATTAAAAGAGCAGTCTGTAATATTGATACACAGCGTTTAAAATCGGAACTATAATACAGTTTCAAAACAGTGGCGAGAGCCCTCTGCCGCCTCCTCCCCCCTTCTCCCCAGATGTAAAGCTTGACCAGGCCGCCAGTTTGAGGAAAACTGAACAAACAAGCAAGAGATGAGTTTAAGAACTTTGGACCATATTAGCTAAGAAGAATGTGCCATAAGCAACATATTTACACAGAAAAGTGTTCATCATTTCATTAAACATCTATCTACTCAAGAAAAAGACAAAAAATGAAAGAGCGGCCACCATTTCCCTGCATTTACAAGACTTTACTGTCCATATTTTTGTCGATTTTTCCCTTCCACCATAAATCTCATTTAGGAGGCAGATCTTATCCACAATTTAAGTATTCAAACATGTCATTCCACCCCCTACATGTGTCCATTTACAAGTCAAACGGGCGTTATTCACCAGGTTCTTGAACACACTGTTTCACTTTAAGAGCTGAAGCTAGCGCTATAGCTTTTGAAGCTTTTTCCATTTAAAACACACAAACCAATTGTATATGATGTCACTGAACATTAACCTACTTAAGTGAAAGGCAAAAATGGAAAAAGCTGCCACCATTTTCCCTACACTTGAAGAGTACAAGAATGTACTGTCTAAACCCCCTAGAAATTTTAGACTACACAAGGCTGGTGTTGTTTTCCCTTCAACCATAAATGCCATTATAGGAGCCAGATCCTTGCTTCTTATTTACAATTTTCATATTCAAGCATTTAGCTCCACCTCGAATGGATCTGTCTGCATTATTCTCCAGCTTCTTGTTGGATACTCATTTCCACATTATACAGTTATGTGAAGCTAACGCTAGCGCTAGGTTTTATAAACAAACCTCATTTTGAAATACTTCTTATTTCCCTTTTTATTCATTTTAGACACATGACCAAGTGCACATCATGTCACTAAAACATCTACCTACTAGTGAAACGCTTATATTTGCAAGGCTTTTCAAACACAATTCTTACACCTTAATGATTTTAAAATACACACACACCATGGAGAAACGCACATGGATCTGCCTCCATTTTATTAAAACAAAGGAATGTATTTACACCTTTTAATCATGATGTTATTCACCTTCGTAAAAAAAAAACAAAAAAAAAAACACAAAACACAGTCCTAGCATCTTTCAAACGTCGCTCTGCCTCACTTTCTTTATATAAAACACACAACCTATGGTGTTTAATCCTTTTAATCTATACACAGACATCTGTATTTCTATATGTTTTTCAGAAATGTTTTACTGTTACTTGTTCAAGAGAAAATTAGCCAGCTCTGACGCTGCTCTGTCGTGTTGCTGCTTATAAACTGCCTCCAAATTTCAAAAACAAGGCCAATATTTCCTCTCATTTTACTTCGTCTCTGGTCATGGAGATTTTTAGAAGGGCAATGGGGCTTTTTGGGTCTGGTAAAATAACAGATAACATTCAATCTGTTCACGTGGTCATTTCATGGCTGCAAAACACTGTTTGTAGACCTGGCAGTGGTGGGTTGGAACTGTAAAATGATTGGACAGAGGGCAGGATCACCGGAGCTCCGCTCCAGACTGGGCACTTCTTAAAGAGAATATACTGCTTCAGCAATGCCATGAGAGGCAGTTTCTATCTATCGTTACACTTATATAGCACCTTTCTAGATACCCAAGGACGTTTTATAATCAACACTGCTCAGAACGCTCAATCCACACACACACACACTGGCGAGAAGCGGCAGCCAAATGCGCACAGCGTACTCTCGACCAGGAACGACCGTCCACCTGGAGGACTGCATCGGGCACTAGGATTTCACCCAGGACAGAGTGCCAATCCATATCTGGGCTCACACTCATTGACTCACACAGCAGGACAGTTATTAGAGCGAAGCCAATTCATCTACCCTCCATGTTTTTGGACTGTGGGAGGAAACCGGAGACCCTGGAGGAAACCCACAAAGACACGGGGAAAACATGGAAACTCCACCCAGATGGGACTTGAACCCAAGATCCCAGCGCTGAGAGTTTCCTTAATTTATGATTACAGACCCAGTACGTTTTAGGACTAAGTACAGTAAATATATTACATGTTGCTCCTTTAGCTAACTAAATTTAACACTGCTTATTTAAACTTAATTTGCTTTTTGTCCGCATGGTAAAAACACGTAGAGCAGAGTTGAGCAGAAGAGGTACCATGCAGTGGAAAAGTACCATTATAAATCATACTCACAGTATTGGTGGTTTTCTTCTTCTGGTGAGGGCTTTATTATCATTGACTCCCAATCAAATTTCTCACATACATCAGCTCCGCCCAGGTGAACCAATTCTACATTCTGTTTGCTATGTTCATCAGATACAAAACCCACCATCTAAACAAATCATAAACACAGGTATTGAAATGGTATCACACTCAGTACTACATCTTTCAAGAATGCAATGTTAAGAAGTGACTTTGTGGATTTTGAAATACATAGTGAAAGAACAGGATATTTATATGAAAAACCATTTCTTATAGTAATACTGTTATGTTTTTGTTCTGTAAGGGTAAACCTGTTTGTTCCGTGAGGTAGGTCTATTACGAGTTTTCATGATTTCAGCTAACAATTCATTACACTATAAATATTTTCAATTGAATTGCCTGATTAGCTTTTTTGACACTTAGCAGCTCATACAGGTGCAGACCAAGCTCAAATAACCATTACACACTGATGCCCTCTACTTACACATGCTGTTTCTACTTACACCTGATTTAAACTTTATTTGTTGTAACATAATCCCATGATTACAAAGGCTCACAACTGAGAATAACTGTGGTTAGATTGAAGAGTTGTGTAATAATGGTGTAAGCCAAGCTTGAGGGTTATAATGAGTGTGTTTTGTGGATGTGTGGGTGTACCAGGCTGCATGGGTGGTTAGGAGAGGAGCAGCATATCACCATCAGGTCTTTCATTACTGTCAACAGCTTGGCACTACCAAACTCCTGATCTGAGAAACCTAAAGCAACAAACACAAAATAAAAATACCAGCAGAAACACATCTGAAAACTTTAATGTAGTTCCTTGTTACAGAGGCGTCACTATACCAAATTTACTGGGACACACACCCCAGTAAAATGTTGCTATGTCCCACTAAACTCACAATGGTAAACAGTCAATTTTATCCTGGGCAGAACTACAAGACACGCTACACAAATTCACTAAGGAACTACACTTCCCATAAAGCCCCAGCATCATTCCAAAAGCTTGAGAAGCTAACGCTTTCAGTATGAGCCTGATTATGTTTTTATCATGAAGTAACAGACATTTGTAAATATCTAAACGCAAAAATAGACAAGGTAATGAAAGCTCATAGTGATATATTTTGGTTATATTCACGTGTATAACTGTATAACCTAACAAAAATACATATTACACCACTACAGCAAACACTAAGACATTCCCTACCATCAGAAAATAAATCTAAGAGCAGGTAACACCACCCGACATAAACTTCTCATGTATTATTTTTAAAGATTGACATTTTTTAATCATTCAGATACTAGACAGTGTCATATTAAATTGCATTTTTGCCACTACATCTGATAGGCAAGCATAAGGGTGCAGCAGTGTCCCTCTAAATTGTGTGTGTCCCATTACAATATGCAGTCCAGAAATGCCCCTGCTTTATTACCATGATCTAAAAGCTACTGCATTTAGTTAGTGGTTACTTGAAGCATTGTTTGATCTGTATACAAATACCTGGTGATGTTGTATTGCAGTCATACACAGGTTTTATTATTCCAGTTCGCCTCTCCACTAAGAACACTGACTAGAGGAGCAGAGATTTTGGGTTAATACTGAATCACACACATCAGAACAAATCAGACTGAACACACAATATAAAATTCATATACACAACATTATTGAACTAGAGTCAAACACAATATCATTCAAACCCTTCCTCTGCTTCTCCATGATGTACAAAATAGTTATGGCTACTGTATTTCTTTGCTTGTTTACCTTGCTGTTATCACATGCAGTGCTGAAGAAGATTACTTCACTGTCTGATGACCAGCATTCAGGAGGCAGTGAGTTGTATATACCTGAGAACTGACCTACAGAAAAACATATGCTTATTTTTTTCTGTTTTAAAGGCCCAAGAACCATCGCTAAATGCCTCTAGTTTTGTTTCCAAATGCTTCCAACCACATTTAATTCATATTTTTATTTATATATTTTGGCATTCTTGTTGCAAGATCATATTTGGTGCTGTAACAAGTTATACATTTACTCATAAATATGCTTTCACCATAATTAGTACTGTGTGTGTGTGTGTGTGTGTGTGTACCTTTCTCTGCTCTTCTGACTACATCCACCAGCACTGAGTTGGTCCTTTTCTCTACATCAAACTGTGAGACACAGATATTCTCTATAAAAAGGTCAGGTGAAGATGTCGACAGTCAGTTCAGTAAAGTGCTTTGCTATTTACCAGCATCATGCGCAGACACTGATGATGTGGGCCAAACACTTGTCCCTGTAGATACACAAGCCAGTGGTGGTCAGGACTCAGCCGAGGACTCAAAACTGACCCCGAATCAGATGACAGCAGCTCTATTACAGGTCAAAGGTGACAAATATGCCTTAAATATTAAACATTTGAATATACATATACATTTGAAAATCTCCTTCTATTGTTTATACTGTTCATTCAGTTTATCATTAATCCTAGCAACACCTTATGTATCAAAACTTGAAAAAAATGTAATGTAGAGATTTTATTACTATAATTTACACTGGCCACTGATCGTGAAATGAGTTTAAAAATATTAAGCAAAAATAAACAGTGAAGGAAATGGAGCTGCGATGTGTTTTGATGTGACCGTGACAGTATCCATTTTAAATAATCTATTACAGTGTATTGTAGACCATCATTCATTAGACTGCAGGACACCTACATAATACTTTAATAAAAATGTAAATAGGCCTACTTAAACATCTTTAACGACTTATTCCAAAAAGTGGAATTTCATTCATTCATTCCTTCATTCATGGTCTGTAACCGCTTATCCAGTTCAGGTGTGTCCGGAGTGTACTCGGAATCACTGGGCACAGCCATTTTAAATGCTAATGTAGGTTTATATCAGTTTTTGTCTTGAAAGGCTTGTGTAGTTGCCATGCAGACCTATGAAATAACAAGGTTTTACCAAACAATCTGGAGTAAGCGTATTCAGCATATCCTCAACACAGTCACTCACACACTTCTTACCACAGTTCCCCTTCAAGTCAATGTAGAAGAGAGCTGATCTGAAAAGAAAAGTAATGCAATAAGCAACTTAAAACTACAGA
The DNA here is from genome assembly GCF_029633855.1 of Hoplias malabaricus. Lineage (NCBI taxonomy): Eukaryota > Metazoa > Chordata > Actinopteri > Characiformes > Erythrinidae > Hoplias > Hoplias malabaricus. Next base: position 32,661,029 of record NC_089813.1, on the reverse strand, counting down.
AATGACACTGGATCAATCAACAAGTTCTCTTTGTCTCTCACCTCCGATTGGAGCAGAATTTCAGACCTAATCTGAAAGGCTCATGCCACCAGCCCACAAAGATCACACCCTTGCCATCTCCTGCCCACAGAGCCTAAGGGAGAGCAGCTACAGGTGGGCCAAATGCGAACAATCTGAATAATCAGTGTATAGAGAGACAAAGGCTTACCTGTCCAGGTGATACATGAGGTGAAACTCCAGCACATACAGTTACCTCTCCTTTAGAGAGATCAGCCACACACAACACTGGAGAACTTTTCCCCACTAGCCCCTCACCCCAGTCTTCCACATACACATTCCTATCCTGAAACAAACAAAGACAAATATACTGTAAAAGACTACCTGGAAAGGTAGCAATAATACACACAACATGTCCCCAAATCTTTAAGGCAAATTCATGTTTAATTAACACTAGAACAAATATATCGGTCTATATTTCATTAATATTTCACACAGTGTAAAAAAAATACTCCTGAATATAAATCTTAAAGCAATAATTATTTTACCTCTTCCTCAAGCACCACCAAAACTTCACTCTCATTGGCTGAAATGGATGATGTTTGCGCTGAAGAGATCATCTTCTTCTTCTCTGCCACATATAATAACTTTTCCTCATGTGGTGACCATGCTAGGCATGCAAACTGCTCTATACACACACACATAGAGAGAGACACACAAACACACAAAAGCACATAGAAACAGAACATCTTATAAGGTTAACATTAAGGCCAGCAGAACTGAAACAGATTGCACAGTAAAAGTCCTCCTTACCATCATTATAGATTTTTCCATGTTTGTTGAGGGCTGTAAGGTCTAAGCTCTTCTCTAGTCCACTGTAACCCCACACCTGAGCAGGGACAATTAATCAGTGCTTAAATAACATTTTAATTTAAACTTAACTTGCATTTCCCTTTTTTTTCATATAAAAATTGTGTACCATGTAAAAACTGTACAATTAATTTCTCAAGCTAAGAACTCCCCATGCTTGTGGTATCACAACCAGGAGCACATTTACTTAAGGCCGCCTTGTTTACATAAAGCGGTTTAGCCACTCATTCCTTTTGAAGTGACAAAGTGTGTTACATCAATTACCTCAAGGTATTGATGTACTGCACCACGAACACTGACCTCCCGGATAACCGCCCTGTGTTCTCCTGAAGGAGAGTGATTACTGAGCAGCCTGATAAAGGAGAAGATGAGAGTCATTAAATATGCATGTGCTCTGATGACTTCATTTTCATTATTGTGGTTCTTTTTCTGTATTCTGCAGAGAATGTGGCTAATCCATACATATATACGTGTGTGTGTCCAAAAGATATTATCTGTGCTGCAAAGTGCTTCTTAGCGTGGAAAGTGTACAGTGCTGGAAAACTCTAAAACAAAACTGCCACAGAAATGTTTACAATGTCCACAGTCATATGCAAATTAAATATAACAAATAAATAGAAAATATACCTTGATATTTTGAGACAAAGTCTTTTTTAAGTGCCATATTTGTTACTTTAAATTCAAGCTTTTGCATATGACTGTATATCTCTTTACTGCTATTAATATGCTAATAAATCTAATCAAGTGTGGTCATTCAAAACACATTTGAGAGAAAATTCTAAAGCATAAATGGCTATACATTTCGTTGCCCAATTTGGATCAGATCATTCGAGGATAATGTTAATCTCAGGTATAAACAGGGTCAATGTGTACATATGTGCATGCGTTCAAATGTCTTACTCTCCATGGGTGTTTATGCAAGGGCCTAGAGGCACTATGTTTTGTACAGTCTTTTGATTACACTGCAGAGTCCACTGCTGACAGTAACGCAGTCTAACTCCTCTGTCCATCTCACACTGACACCAATCTACAGGAAGTATAGAGAGAGAAGAACTATTACACTCCTGCTAAACACAGGACCAATACATACTCTGCTAAAATTTTTCATAATTGAAAGAATTGAGGGCGGCACGGTGGCGCAGCAGGTAGTGTCGCAGTCACACAGCTCCAGGGACCTGGAGGTTGTGGGTTCGATTCCCGCTCCGGGTGACTGTCTGTGAGGAGTTGGTGTGTTCTTCCCGTGTCTGCATGGGTTTCCTCCGGGTGCTCCGGTTTCCTCAAAAAATTGGCGGATTGGCGACTCAAAAAAGTGACCGTAGGTGTGAGTGAATGTGTGTGTGTTGCCCTGTGAAGGACTGGTGTCCCCTCCAGGGTGTATCCCTGCCTTGCGCCCAATGATTCCAGGTAGGCTCTGGACCTGCCACGACCCTGAATTGGATAAGCGGTTACAGATAATGGATGGATGGATGAAAGAATTGAAGAACAATGTCCAGATTTAATGAACCTTTAAACTTTTTATGGTGCGGTACAAATTTAGAGTACTCTAGCACCTGTCACTGTCTTCTTTGTGAAAAGTTGGGATAAGTAGGAACATTGGCAAGCTTCTTGAGGAATATCTGTCTGTTTAAGTGTCACGTTTGTGCTGTTGTGTTCTAACAAAACAAACAAGTTAATCAGAAAGGCCATTTCAGTCCTGGGGCTAAACTGGACACAGTGGACTTGACAGCAGGTGAAAGGATACTGGCAAATGTATCAGTGATTACGAAGAACACATCCCACCCACTCCATAAATAAATACAGGAACAGAGATATACAATGAGATATCCTCTGTGTGCTTCGGTTTCCTTCCATAGTCCAAAAACATATACTGTTAGGTAGAATGGCTATTCAGAAGTATCCATAGGTGTAACTGTGAGTGAATATGTGATGAGATTAATTCTGATGGGCTGATGTTCCCCCCACAGCACCTAATTATTCTGTGACATGAACCAGATGAAGATGTTTCAGATGAATGAGTATATGAGCAAAGGATATTTTTCAGTAAGGTTTACCTGTCATTATGGTGAGGTTTGGGGTCCTTGTGCTGACTCTGCCCATCTCAGCAGTGATGGATGCAGAAATGGGCACAGGATACCCACTAGTTTTCCTGAACACATCTCTAATCACACCTTCCATCAACAGCATCGTCACTTGTTGGAAACAAATCAACAAGAGAAGAAAGTGTGTAACAGCCATGGAAAACGATCGCACTAATTTAAAATGAACAGAATTATTAATGTCATGTCTCAAGTTTCCCAGACATGGATTAACTCTAAATGCCAGCTCTACTGTTTTAATGGAGAATTACCACTACGTAGCTAAATGATTAATCGGTGTACAGTAATGTAATGTGTGGTAATATTGGCTTTAACAGACTTTAAATACTTCAGACTTATTATTTTCTATGCAGTGTAAACTGTATGGACCACTGAAGCGGAATGAAACAGATTTGCTTCCCATTCGAATGAGTTGTTCCACCTTAAATGGCGCAGCAGCAGTCACATTCTGGCGCCTTAAGGTGGAATGGAAAATTCGAATAAAAAATAGTTTTGTAAATAAATGTGGAAGATGCTTGCAGAGACTAAGCGAACATAAACATACATTTATGTGAATTATAAACTCAACGTGTCCCATCTTGAAGACTTACTCTCACTCTAACTCAGTGCCTCATCGCTGTGTTTACCCTACACAGCCTGCTCTTCTGTGGAATGTTCCATTCCCGACCAGAGATAGGGGGACTGGCCAGTACCAAGAGGCAGAGGCAGAGGCCAGTCAGAACCATGGGAGAGAGGGCAGACTGTACCACTATGCCCAAGAGAGGGTGTGGGATCTGAAAAGTGTATTCTATGTTTAGCTAAAAGATTTATTTTCACCAGCTGATGGTACCACTCTATTCCTGCATTACATCTTATAAATAAGGAGATTGTGTATAAGTGTGTATCATCCAAGAAAAAATAAACAAATGTAGCTAACTAGCAGCTATACCTTTGCCTCATACAATACGTGCCAATATTGGGATAAACCCTAACTCCACGCGACCCTCTGTCGTTTTCTGGCACCTCGAAATCCTCCCCTACAAGGTGACAGGATTGAGGTGATGTAAAAGACAAACCCAAAAAATCTGAAGTACTTTGAACACTACAGTTTCAAAGCATAATGTTCAGCCTTGGTTTCGACTGTTTATTTAACTCATAACAAGTCTCCCATTAAAACACCACCACAAAAGATAAACTTGATTGTCCATCCATCCATTCATTATCTGTAACCGCTTATCCAATTTAGGGTCGCGGGGGGGTCCAGAGCCTACCTGGAATCATCGGGCGCAAGGCGGGAATACACCCTGGAGGGGACGCCAGTCCTTCACAGGGCAACACACACACACTCACACCTACGGCCACTTTCGAGTCACCAATCCACCTGCAACGTGTGTTTTTGGACTGTGGGAGGAAACCGGAGTACCCGGAGGAAACCCACGCGGACACGGGGAGAACACACCAACTCCTCACAGACAGTCACCCGGAGCGGGAATCGAACCCACTAAACTTGATTGTAGTAAATCTAAATGAAGAGCAGAGAATGAACAGAATGCTAAATTGTTTTGCAGAATTTTTATTCACATTGTGTCTTGATGCAGTCTGTGTAAAATTAATCAGTTCACTTTTCTGGCCTCGTAAGGCTAATCCATAGGAAGTGGGTGTAGCTAAATAATAATAACAACAACAATAATATTCATTCATTCATTATCTGTAAGCGCTTATCCAGTTCAGGGTCGCGGTGGGTCCAGAGCCTACCTGGAATCATTGGGCGCAAGGCAGGAATAAACCCTGGAGGGGGCGCCAGTCCTTTACAGGGCAACACATACACACCTTTGTATGTTTTTGGACTGGGAGGAAACCGGAGCACCCGGAGGAAACCCACACAGACACAGGGAGAACACACCAACTCCACACAGACAGTCACCCGGAGCGGGAATCGAACCCACAACCTCCAGGTCCCTGGAGCTGTGTGACTGCGACACTACCTGCTGCACCACTATGCCGCCCTAACAATAATATTAATAATAATAATAAAATATTATTATTGTTGTTGTTGTTTTTATCCATCCATTATATGTAACCGCTTATCCAATTTAGGGTCGCGGGGGGTCCAGAGCCTACCTGGAATCATTGGGCGCAAGGCGGGAATACACCCTGGAGGGGGCTGTTGTTTTTATTATTATTATTATTGCTATTATAATTTTATATGGTATATTTAAAAAATAAATGCAATTTAATTTCTGATTTTTTAGTTTTTCATTTCTGCTCCTCACAAAAATTACTTTTCCTTTATCTGAAATGAGTATACCAATATTCTACCTGTACTTCCTTGTCCTACTTATCAAGGGCCAACATATAGACAGGAGTTTTCTGATGACAGTTTGATTTTAATTTTTTATAGGCTAAACAGAGTAATTGTAATGTTCCTTCATGGTATGGACTTTGCTCTTTCATTAAAAGTTTATAACCAGTCAGGTGTGTTTTTGTGATTTAAATTCAGTAAAATATGTTTAAATTAAATTTTAGCATCAAGGATATATCACATATGCCCTTTTCTGCAATAAGTATGTTTCCTTCATGCATTTCTTGCAGATGGTTGCATTATTGCAAAGTGCAGATGGAGTTACCATGGTGGCCATGTAAATGTTAACATTGTAACTCAATGTGACGATTAGCAAGACGAGATTCACCGTTAAGTAGAAAGTGCAGAGAGGTACAGCATGTTGGTCTCCCTGAATCTGGTGCAATTGTTCTCCCACTTTCCAGATGCAAAAAATGGGAAATCAGAGTGACTTTTTTTTATTTATTTTTTTTTTGAGGAGCAAAATGAAAAATAAATTAAGAAAACAATCTTAAAAATCAGACGAATAACCTGAAATAATAAAGTTTCACACGCAGTTTTTCTATCTTTGGATTTAGTCTCAAATGTTCAAAAAATTGAACTAATAAATGTCATAAAAAACCAAGCAGCATCTATCCATATTTAGAAAGACTGATGGAAAAGTGTCTGGTGTGTTATTTTGACTATTCTGCTTCTGGGACTGAGATTGTAGACACATCATGGCTCTCCTGAGTGACTGTGTCCTGACGCATTACCAAGAGACAGAAGCTTTGGGCTTCAGGCTACATTATATTGTTTATCTCCTTACATATACAAACCAACTCACTTCCTCCTCCACTGAAACTCACTAAAAGCAATGCTTTTTTTCCACTTGACAAGCCTGTTTAAGCTAGGTTACTGTAAACAATACTCTAGCGCAGTATATCCAATTTCACTTCATATTATAGTGTGAATGGTTCAGTGGGATTATTCCAGTTTTAATCATTTCCCCATCTTATCAATAACAAAATATATATTACAAGGAAACATGTGAAAACCCCCTTGAGGCAACTTCCCCGAAGGCCTACAGCGTCCCAAACAAACAGGAACACTGGTCATTAGCATATATGTGCAGAAGGATGTGTCTTTCTACATGGATGCATGTGTATTCCTACAGGTTTTCTCATCTCTCCAGTGGTAATGTGTTGGGACCAACAACCTAAGGAACAGTAGAAGAATCTTTATAGCAACTGGGGCCTTGTCTACAGAAACATATAAACAAAGGCAAGCACAAATGGGCTACAGAGCAGAAATGCAGATGGGGAGAGACAATAAGTTGCTCCTTTTTAAGAATATGTGACCAGAAGGTGTTTTCTCTTATTTCACCCCTGTATGTCAGCGTCACCTGAACTTCACATATTTGTATTTTCCTGTTGATAATGCTAAAGTAGTGACTTTAAAATAAAGATAATAAAAAGACATTTATTTGGTCCATGACAGTTGCTGAGTGTTTCAGTTTCCTTCTACAGTCCAAAAGACATTTTGGTATGTGGATGAGCTACTCAGTGTCCATAGGTGTAAATGAACGTGTGTGTGTGTGTGTGTGTGTGTGAGAGAGACGCCCTGTGATTGAGTAGTGCTATGTCCAGGGTAGGTTCCGGACCAATCATGACCCTGAACTAGATACGCAGTTACAAATGTATGAATGAATGTTTAATGCAAGGTGTGTTTGTGTATTTTTTTTTTACCTTTACACTTTAACTTTAGTGACCAATGTGCCTTTCCAGTACCTTTTTCTGACAGTGTACAATACAATATTAGCATTTTGAGCAGTTAATTACATGTACACAATTTATACCAAATGCAGTTCATTGTCTAAGAATTGCTTAGTTGTCAGTGTGTCTCTGTTGTCAGTTATTTATTAGATGCACATCCTGCCCCTAGTCATTGTAAAAACTTCATATCTAATTATTGATTTATTTTTTTAAGTGCATCTTTTCCTGGTAGGTGTGAATATCCACAAGAAATTTGGAGAGGCATAAACCCATTAATTGTTAGGGTACATAAACCCCAACCCCATTACAAGAAGAAAGGTTTGCTGTGCAGTTTTCTTAGCTGATCACATTGGAGATCAAATTAAAAATTCAGTCTTATTTCATTCACACTTCAGACACAAAATGTAAGATGCAACAAAAGCATTCTGCAATTGCTAACAATTCATTTTATTCATAGTAAATGAGAAGTGTGCCAATCAGTGAGATGGGGAGGGACTTGTCCAAGTGCTGTGTATGGTAGTCATGTAGAGTGGAGGGACTGGAAGATGTCTTTGGTCCATATTTGTACATGTTAGGATAAGGAATGGCAATGCAATGGGGGGCGGGGGGAAAGAACGACAGAAGGCACTTGAGTTTACAGTTGTCTCATACTTAAACAAAACAAAAAGAACAGTTTTCTATACATTGGGAAGAATTGGACTAAACTAGTTTCTCTTTACAACTGGAGGTAAACCATAGGCCTAGTGATACAACTACATACATATGGCCCTGGGCAAGGACTCCAAAACAAATATATAGATACATATGTACAGACAGGACTGAGGGGGGAGGGGGAGAAAAAAAATAATAAAAAATAATGGGAATATATAAACTGTCATAGAAATCATCATTCAGAGTCACGCATTAGGAAATGGTCTCTACAAAGTAGAAATAAGAACAGTGAAATCCTTAATCCATGAAGGCAGTAACTTGAACAAGAAATCAAAGCATCTCTTTGGTGATCATTTTACATGAAAAAAGGTCAATTGTCTTTTTTTTGTTGTTATGAGTAAGGATGTTGTGTGTTCCGGACATCCTCTTTATGGACCAGATTGAACTGGCCTAGGTCAAACACTCAAAAAAAAAAAAAAGAATTTCATGTGAATGTAATCTAAGCTAGAGACGACAAAGTGGTCACATCAATGCTTTTTGAAGCTTCGTTGGCTGTGACTGTTACAGGGCAGGGGCAGCAGAAAGCTACAGAAGAAAGTAGAGGTGCTATGTCCCTCCAACCATCATGTGAGAATTGCACAACTAGACGCAGAAACACTTTACGTTGCAGTGACAACAGGCATGCAGCAACGGTACCAAGTGACAGATTCAGGGATCAAGAGTGAAATCCACAAAGACGCAGCCAATCAAAACAGACCTTTAACCACTTTGTAAACTGTAGTAAACTCAACAAGGCTGAAACAGAGTGGAGGAAATAAAGTCCTACACATCTATCAGAAAAGGATGGCTGCTGACACTGTAGATAGAGCTGCTAAAATAATGAACATAGGAATTAGACTTGCTTTGAGAGAATTTATCCAGCCTACTTTAAAAAAAAGAAAATGTGAAAAATGAAAATAGACCTTTAAGACCGAATAAAGGAAGCAGGGCCCTGTTCTGTGCACAGACTAAGAGTCATAGCAAAATTGTATGAGGTATATCACTGGATTTTTTTGTTCTGTTCAGTCATTGTGGAAATAGAGAGAGGAAGGTGAATGAGAGAATCCTACATTTCATTTTAGCACCTTCAGACAGATCGACGCCACATGCACTCAAATGGTATACAGGAAACTTCAGCTGAATATTCCTTGACTTGGCAAAGGTCAAGAAGCAAACTGAATGAAAGTATTGTAGTATATATGGTTGAGAAAGTACAAGAAACGCTTCTGCTTTGGTAGCAGTACATTACACACACACACAGCTGCTTCATTTAAAAAAAATAGAAGAAAGAACGAAAGAAAAGTGAGGTTGCACTGAGATCAAAGGCAAGTATATGTGCTGCATGCATACTGTAGGAGAGCAGTTACAGCAAACCCACACAGGCCTAACATCCCTCTCTACTTTGGCCTTTTTGACTATGGCCTTCATGCAGAGGTGAAAGGTGAGCAAGGCTGAGAGCAGTGGGCTGCAGTATGAGCAGACAGTGAAGGGGCACCACTGCACTGTCTAAAGAACCAACCAAAGCCCAACCCCTGCTCAGAGGAAGTAACAAGAAAGAAAGAGTCAGATACAAAGCAATTAATATATCAATTGACATAGACAAATACAAGGAAACCATCTTGACCATAAGGCAACATAACTTGGGCTAAACATGCTCAGAAGGTTCAGACACTGGACTGTCTGAGCATCTATAAGGTCAGCAGCACTTTTTAGATTCTACAAAATCTAATGGTATTTCTGTATTTATTTTATCCAAAGGAAAAAAAAGTGTACTATTCAGTGTACCATTCAACACTGTAATCTAGCGATTATCTTTAAATGATCTCAGACACCTAATCATCATACTTTTCAAAGATATAATGAAATTAAATCTGAAAAAAGAAAGAAAACATGAGTAGAGCACTATATAAAAACTGAGAGAAATTAAACAAATGCTAAATGAAAGTGTATAATACGCAATTAAAGCTTACAGAAAGAAACATGTATAGTGCACTAAACACTTCACAAATCAAGACTAAAATTAATTTCACTTACTGAAGTTTATAGCCACTGAGCTGAAATAATCCCAAACTAAATTAATTGCACAACTAAAAAAAAGTAAGAATATGGGTGACATGGAGGATAATGACAATTTTTTAAATTAACTGGAATGTGCAATGGAGCAGAGAATACAGGGACAGGGAATGAATATAACATAAGGGATGAAGTAGGGAGAACGAGGTGGCACTACAGCTCAGTTTGACCAATAAAAGGGAAAATAGATGTAAACTTCAGTTCTATTCTTCATCCATGTGGAACAGTTGTGTGATCAGGGGGAGTGAGAAGGGAAGGGAGTTTGAGTAGGGACTGAAAGAATGGGGCCAGGATCATATAGACGTAACGGAAGGGAATAGGTATCATTCCGAAAGTGTCAGGGGCAGTTGGTCCGAGGTTGCCTCTGGGGCAGCCCATTGTGGGCGGGTCTATCTTGCCGATAGGATGAGGCAGAAATGTGTGTGGGGCCTTTCGTGTTGTTAGAGAACTGTGAGTTTGGGCCATCAGTCTGGGCGCGATAGTGCGAGCCACCATTATGGCGCTGACCTCCTTGGTAACCCTGAAATATACGTCTGTTACCCTGGAACACCTGCAACAGAGAAACTGAGAGTTAATTTAATCCTGAGTGGATTCCCTTTATTTCTGAAATGTTAACATTCATTCCTGAAAATGTAGTTTGTTTTTGCACGTTCACACAATGATGTCTGTTTTAAAAAATTGTTTTCCATATGTTTAAATATGTGGTTAGGCCACAATCATCAGCATCCCTTGTATGCAGGGAATTAGCTTACAATAGGTTTCAGTGTTGCTCTGACATGATGTTTAGGGCATTTCTAAGGAGGATGTATATCCCCTTCTGTCTAAACAGGATACAAGGGCAGTATATTTGCATGAATTACCTGTTTATGAGGGACGTTGGGGCGGCTTGTATAACCAGAGGCCTGAGGCTGTGCCTGAGTGGGAGGTGGAGCTTCCGCAGGGGCAGAGCTAGCGACAGAAGATGAAGTGGAGCTACAGCGTGAACGATTTGAGTATCCTGTTTGAGGGTGATATACTACAAAAGAGAAAGAGAGAGAGAGGTAAAAACCCATTAGCAAAGCTAAAAAACAAGTGTGGGAACTTCTCATATGCACACGCTCCTTACCTGATCCAAAGGCCATGATGCTAGCTTTGAGAGGATCCAGCTCATAAGTGAACTTAACCGCTTTTCCCAGATCCTCATCATACTTCCTCTCACTCACAAAGTGCTGGAAGAAGGAAAGGAGGAGAAAAAGTGAATGCTAAACATGTTAAACAAAACTCAAATAGTATGTATGCATCTATGTTCATACCAGTGTGTGAGCTCTGCAATTTTATCAGGAGCAAAAATGCAATTTTAGTGGTAATGTTCTCTCTTTAACTCTAAAACTGCTTTATCCTGCGAGTGCTAGGCCCTCTTTTCTCACAAATATTTTTTACCCGCTACAGCTTTCACAATTACACCTTGTACAGCCAATCTTGGGTAGCTAGGGGGAAGAAGGCCAACAGGGTACAACATTCCCCCTTCTCTAGCCTGACAGGCTTGGCCGAATCCAATCTCAACACACTTCCTAAACAATTGTTCTAAAAACAAAAAGCATAAACTTTATGAATCACTGCACTGGATGATGTTGTACCACAACATTTTTATTTATAAATTTAGGAAGGGGTTATGCATTTGGCTGCACAAAGTTAGACATTTGGGTTTGAATTCCCCCAGACAAACTGAAACCACTGTTGTTCCACTCCATTCGCATACACATACTAGAGGTGTGCGATACCGGGAGTTTTGGTATCGATCTGATACCAAGTAAATACAGGGCCAGTATCGCCGATATTGATACCGATACCAAAAGTCTTCGCCATATGCAGCTGTTGAAGCAAATGACGGGACCAGGGGTGGGGGGGGGGGGTGCAATGAGACTATGCGGGGGGAGGGTGCTCTACCCAGACTTTAGCGGCAGAGCAACGGGAGAGAAAAAAATGCTTGAGTATCGATCTTTTTCCATGAGTATTGATCAATACCTATACCAGCGTTGGTATCGATATTATCAATATATGGATCGATCCGCCCATCTCTAACACATACCTTGATGTCTGCACGTAGTTCTGTTAGCTGCTCTTCGGACATGGAAGCAGACTTGTCAGTGAGCCTCTTCAACTCCTCAGCTCTTTTCTGCCGCTTGTCCAGGATGACCACTAAAAAACACAAAGAATTTAACGGTCAAGCAATATTTAAGTTGTTTTCTTAAAAGGAAAAAAAAAAAAATGGCATTTGGCATATTCTTAATGCAAGACATACAGTTTAAACAGTTTAGCTATAGAATAGGATCACCTCCATGGAACTATTTTGCAAAGAACATTAGACAAGAGACTGAATATCACGTACCAAGAGTCTAATAGAGAGTGCATCATTGCTGAATATACTTCACATTATAATAATAAAGACTGACTTGTTTAATCTCAAATAAAAAAAGATCATTTTTAGCACAACAGACATATTGCATCATCAGTATGGAAGATTTGTTTGAAAAAAGTTGCTGCTATATGTTTTGTTTGTATGGCAACTTACACATCACCCACTGATTTCCTGTCTCTCTGAAATTTTTCATCCAGCATTACAATGAATTTAAAGTATTTTAATCAACACATTGATTTCATGCCAATCTAACTTCCATTTACTGTGATTAGTAGGTTAAGCAACTGGGCTGAGCTGTTGTGTTTTGATGGCTATCACTCAAACATGCATTGCACACAGAAAAACAAATAACTCACAGGTAGAATGACTTTTGGAAGGAAAGAAAAAAAAAAGAACACCCTATCTCTGAGGCCATCAGGAATTGTTTTCTCCTTTCAAAACGCAAGGACTGAGTGCAAGGAAAAGGAAAGAGAAAGTGGAGAATAGTAGCTGAAAGCAGGATTACTGTAGGTTGCTGTTTCCTAATTGCACACAGACACAAAAGAGCCATTGAGGGAGAGCTGACACCTGATAGTGTTTCCCAGGGCAAGGTCCAGGAGAATGACCTCCTTGTGCATTCCAAAATGGAAACACTGCTGCCTTCACCCATAACACAGCAAATAAATGGCAACGCTACATGATTATAACAATCTAGTCAATTTACTATGTTTCATAAATTCAACAATGGCACTGCTTAAATTCCATCTAAAAAGCAAAGCCAGACAGTGGAAAACATATATTTGTATTAATTAATAAAGTTTATTATAAAAAAAAAAAAAGAAAAAAAAAAAAAAAGAAAAAAGAAAACAATACATAAATGAGCCTGGTTCTGGCCCAGTACTGAAGTAGGAAAGTGCCATTGGCTGATTCTATGACTCAGACACTTAAGAGTGAGAAATGCTGAGAGTTTGAACCAAAGGGATGGTGAGAGACAATGAACCAACAACTTCTTTCTGTTTGAGTGATCAACTCTGAAGGAGCCACCATGGGGAGCTGGTAAAAACTAGAGTTGAAGAGAGAGAATGTGTATGTATACTCACTAGCTTCTGCTTTGACTTTATCCATCTCAGCCAGCAGAGCAACTTCCCGATCCATAAGGCTAAGAGAGAGAGAGAGAAAAAGGACAGAAGAAGCAATATTGTAAATTTTTACCATTTTCCACAAGGTACAAACAGGTGACAATTTTACTACAGACTGCCTAAGATTATATACTGTCCAACAAAATGATATTTTCACCTTATTTCATTATCTTAACACCAAATTCAGCAAACAGACAAAATGAGTTTGGTGTAGTTCCTGTGTTAAACTTAGATACAAGTCAAGGTTTGGGTTGTCTATATTTTGAAAAGTTTTACTTTCTTGCTAAAGTATAAGTCAGATGCTGCTATCTAAATCTCCTCTCAGTCATCAAACCATATCAAAGCCCTGTGTAACAGTTTATAACGAGCAGGGCGATGCAGAAAATAGAAATAGGTCAATCAGACCAAAGGTTCTGAGCATGAGTAAGATAGACAGATTAGGAAAAATGATGAGGCACAAGAAGCCTATTACGTACACATGCACGCACATTCCACACGTTTGAGGAGCTTATCAGATACACATTTTGACTGTTTAAATATGAGGAACTCGTCAAAACTGTCACAATTAAATAACAACTAATTAAATTACATTTCAAGGACAACTGTGAGAAAATCTAGTGAGAAGACCACTTAGTCTTATTAGTCTGAATAAATATGTAGCTTACCACATTTAGTCTACAGTGTGAACAAGGTCTTTGATCTTTGGTGAGAAGATCAGCCGAGAATGAATATGCCTTTCAATAATTAGCAACATGTTGGCAGAATAAAAAAGATGACTGAGTGTCATAAGTAAATATCTGATGCGCCCAGCAGTGGTTATGAATGAATGGTGGCTGCATAATTCACAGTGATATTTGTCTAAGGTCAATCATCAGAAATGTCCTGTTTTATATACTCCCAATTATTAACTCTAATTAATAAACCATCACACTTAATAAACATGCTTTTAAGTCCATAAGGCCATATTTAGAACATATATTTTCTCTGTGCCTAGATGTGCCGGTTGTTTATGTGGATATTAAATATTCTTATTTACAAAGGACTAACCTGACATGAACTACAACCAGATACAACAGTGGGTGGTTGTTTGCAAAGTTTTGCAAACAACCACCCACAGTTGTGTGTCTGGCTGTAGTTCATGTCAGGTTAGTCCTTTGTAAATAAGAATACTTAATACCCACATCCTCATTTTGGGTAATTTTTTAAAAGGCGGTGAAGACTATTAGTACAGGAGCAAATAATATAATTTTCCTTTGCAAAAATAAACAGGATCAAATTTAAATTTGCATGTACATGAAAGTAAGATAAAATTTCAAGGCTTCCAATCTATTACAAAGAATTTTAGAACATGTAGTTTTAGCCATTTTAATTCCAAGGCTGCACAGGCACCCACCGACCATGAAAGAGATAGTGTTGTTCTTTTCACCTGGGGCTACAAGCAAGTAATTAAAGAGTTTTAAAAATGTACATCACTAATCTTGATGAATGGTAAAATATTCATTCATTAAATATATAGTCCAAGACAATTTAGAAAAATCCTTTGCAGTTTTATGACATTGGGAAGCCTATCAGTTGTATGTGCACTGTACCTGTACTTTAAAAGTTTGTATTTTCCAACCGATGCCAGTCAGAAAAGGCTGCTTACACAAATTAATAGATGCATGTGGTGTGCGTTAGTGTCTGTTAGGGTCTGTTTAGGTAGGCCTCTGACAAATAGAGTAACATCAATATTTACCAGCTCTGTAGTTCAGCAAAGGTCTGTTTCATTCTCTTGATGGAGGAATCCATCTCTTCCTTCACCACCACTCTATACCGTGTCAGAGATGCTGTGCACCGCTGCAGATCTTTCACTGAGCGATCTATATTTGGTGCTGAAAGAGAAATTGAGGGGGTTTTATGACACAGAATACCAAGTAAAGTAGCAGGTAGGGTTTTTAAAAACAATTTTAATGTGTAAATGAGTGAAATGTGAGAAAGACAGGAGGGAGAATTAAAACAAGCCCATTCTGTCCAGAGGATGGCAAGGGCCAGATGGAAATCAGGTCTATCTGCTACACTAAATAGTGAAGGAATTAGCCACATACAAAGTTGCACAAAGCCAAAGAACACCAAATTACATACAGATGGCTAACAAGAAGAGCTGGAGGACAGCCAGAGATACTCAAGTCCCTGTTGTGACGCACACCTCCCTTGTGCAAAGAGCCAGTGGGCCTGTGTCTACATCTCTTATGCTTTCCTCTATATCTCAGGTGCTTTGGCTTCAGCACTTTGAGGCTAATGGGAGTAGATGCAGAAGCTCTCTCCGATACCCGTGAGATTGAAATGAGGTCTCTTGGCTGAGGTGTTAGGTGGATAAATAGAACCACTGAAAACCTATACCTGAAAGCCTGTTACAAATAAGTCACCCCCTCCTCCCCCCTACAAACATAAACCAACATCCACACTTGAAATATAATATAATCTGTTTTAACAGTACTATTGAAGCCTTTATATAAAGGACAACAGATTGAAGGCTGATTTATGCTTGTGCAAAGGTTTTAGTCCTGTCCAGATAAACAGATGTTTTTCCAGGCAAATATTCTTAAATCATATATAATCTCTTAGTGCCTATTAATACTTTTTAAGAAATTAAATATAAATTGTTTGCATATTACATAATACATAATCTAGGAGGAGGTTTGGAATTAAATAGGCCGGATGGACTGAAAACAGAAAAAGGAAGAAGCTTTAAGTTATTCACACAGGGAGTGTGATGCATGTAGTTCACTATACTACTTTAACCAGAAGCAAAAAAAACGGAATAGAAACTGATGCCTTGAATCACTTGTCTCATCACATTCATTTCTATTAAAGGCTTTTACTATGCTACTGGAACCGCACTCATTTTCAACGGTTGCAGTGAACTTCAGTCAGCTTCCTGCTGGTTATATTGAGAATGGTGGTGTGTCTCAGAAAACTTGAACAAACCAACATGTTTAAAAACCTATTTCTTGAGTTTGTATGCTTACTTAAAATTGTTCTTAGTATTCTGACTTCCATCTATGTAAAAATTAATAGATCAGGCAGATGTAAGAATTTGCTCTCCTCAAAAAAAGCGAAAAGTAATTTCTATGTAGGAATTTCAAGAGTAATGGTTGCTATGGCAGCATTCTTACCAATCTTTTTGCCTGCAGATGAACCTTGGCTGTCATCAGAGAGAAAGGATGGGGCCACAGTGGCATTCTGGGAGCTAGTAGAAGGTCTGTGCCGCGACTTGCCGCCGCGGGAATTGTGGTGATTTTGTCTAGCACCATTATTGCTGCCTTGCTGCAGGGCCGGGCTTGGTGTTGGAGTTAAGCTTTTTAGAGACTCTACCTCTACCCCTGTGAAAACAAATTAACACAGAGAAAATCTGATTAAAAAGCATGGAGTTTAGTAATGTTCCATATACACAAAAAACACCATGCTACAATTATATGGCATTGTAATATGCCATTCAGTACATTTTGAAACCCTTTGGTCAAACTGGTTTTACCAGTAAATTTCACCTGTATTATTTTGACCTGTGTTTATGTATAATGAAAACTCCCATTAATTGTTTACCACTCAATGGCAAAAACAGTGAACTGGCAAAGACTTCAAGAAAGTTAGAAATTACAGATTGAAGTAACCTAGACAAATCTAAGCAAAGAATTGAGATAGTTCATTCTATGGAAACATATGTTGAGATTTAAAAGGTACTCTTTTCTTTAGACTTCTTGTAACTTGGTAAGTAATTATTTGAACCCAATTGCTATTCAGAGATAAATGAACAAGTAGTATTTTGCCAAAAACAGCCACTGAATGCACTTAAGTTTATACTCATGAACACACTACACTAATCAACGCCTTACCTGTGATATCAGAGAGTTCAGGAGTAGCAGGTTCTGATTCAAGTTCAGTTGCATCCAGGGAGGCGGAGTCAAGCTGTTCACTCAAGGAGTCCAATGACTCACCATCAGCACCAGCAGAACCATTAGCATGGAAACCATTTACAGCAGCTGCACATTTTGCCTCTGAGGATGGGGCTGATTCAGAGGGCGAGGGGGCAACTGGTGCTTCAGGCTGGGGCTTGGGCTTCTTTTTCTTCTTGGGCTGTCAAATAACAATAAGAATGTTCAATAATGAATTATGAAACAAACAAATATGCATCTTTATAGCAGAAATTTTAATATTCAAGCCTAGAACTAAACTAAAGCTAAATTAAAGCCAAAGACTACATCTAAATAAAATTAGAACCAAAAAAAAAAATATTTGTATCCACATGCCTCAACTAAAACTACAGACATCTCACAGCTTGAAACATTTCCACCACATTTTCCAACGACTTATAATGTGCTTGTGTGCTCTTCTAAGTGACGAGCTCCACACTCTGCCAACTTGGCTACTTTTAGTCATAGTACAGAGGCCTTATTCATACAAGAATCAAATTCATCGTTCTACATGTTTGACTGCTCTTGCCTGTAAAGTAACTTAAGTTACATAAATTTGGTTATCTGTAAATAAGATGTTAATACTTTGCTATATGAACAAACACACATGTCTGTTGGAATAAACGCTTGAATATTCAAAATGGAAACTTTATAGGTGAAGTTTGAATTTATTAATGCTGAATAGTTAAAGTTAAATGTAGTAAAACTTGTTTATCTAGCAATGTTAATTTGATCATTGTAATATTTAAACCACAATGCAAAGGATAACCAGAGTTTACCAAATTATACAAAGAAAGATAAACAGGAAGAAATAAAACCTAGATATATTATATTTTTGCATGGCAATGACAATATGGAACTTCTGACCAAGCGTGAACCAAGAAGTTTATGTCTAAATAACAAGTGCTGTCATTTTTTAAATCAAACTTCCAATAAGTCTATAAATGTACTGAAGGAAAAAAAATAAAAAACCTTAGAATACTATATTTAGCATCACAGCGTCCACACATTAACACAGTGACGCTGCCCTGCACCCTTATGCGCTCAGTGCGTCACTCTGTTGGCACACACCTTCTTTTTACCAGTGACATTCCATTCCTTCAGGATCTCTACTGCACTGCCTGAGGGTAGGGAAAAACAAGAAAACTATGAATGACATGTTAAACTATTTGTTAAAGGTCACTGGTAGTCAAAACAGAAAATTATAGATACAGTGTGACATTACAGTGTGCTTAGAAGCGTACTTATTTAAAAAAACAAAACAAAAAAAAACATGTAACACACATACATATAAAAATACTGAAGCACTACATTCATATCTAACTAGTGCTGTAAAATGAACTGTACCTTCCACAAAAGCCTGCACTGCCCGATCCACAGAGTTCTCAAAGTGCTGCAGAACCAGGGCGATCTCATTATTGCTTTTGTTGGGTACCACCGCTCTCACTGCATTAATCTATAGAAGGGAACAGGGAATTAGTGGAGGGCAATAGTCCAGATGCAAGACCACAGGAGTTAGGAAATTACACATATAAAACTTCCTAGTGTAATAAATATCCACACAGCGATAAGTAACTAGATGGGGTTTTATTTAATATATTTAAAAGAAATAGTTTAATCAAATAAAAATCAACATGTCATTTTAAAAGTCATCTGATGGCTTTTTGATGACACATCAGTCCTTAGTAACGCCTTCTCCTTTCATTAGGTTTTCAGCCACACCTCTAAGATAGTACATAGTCATAGTCCAGCATAGTGCTGCAAAAGCTATGAATGTAGTTCAGCATAATGGCACTGCTCAAGTTGTTTTTTCAGGCAGTTAATACTGAATAACCAAACTTGAATCTAAAGGAAATATTTAAATGATGCTAAGTAGCCATTTTTGCATAATTGGACTGATCCTGCATGTCTTTACATTTTTTTTGACCTGAAAAAAGATGCATGGTGAAAAACAGCAGAGAATTTTCAACACAGCAGCTCAATTATAGAAAGTGAAAAACAATTAAAAACTCAACAGCTTGTGCTGCTTACGGGCTTCAAAACACCACTGTTCATTTTAGTTCTAACATATGTCCAATAGCGGAAAAGAGAAGAGAGGAGAAAAAAAGGGCAAACAGGAATGCAAGGAGAAGAAAAAGAGGGGGGAAAAAGAGAGGCCAAGAAATGAGAAAAATGACTACCTTTTCCTTCATTCTCTCATACGATCCTCCTTGGGACATCACCATTTTGGAGTGCGTGTCAAACACTACTCCAGATGCATCTAAAAAATACAAAGAACAAAAACCATGAAGTTAACAGTTCTGGTGGAACTGTAGCGTTTGGAGCTTGACTTGACAGTCCAGCAAGACTTGGCAGAGGGGGCGGGGGAACTTCCCTCAAAATATGTAGGTCAAGAGAACAGCCCAGGGAGAGTGAGAGTAAGAGAGAGAGCGATGGACAAGAAGGAGGAATAGACATGCAAAAACTATTATAAAGGCTTAGTTAGTTCAGCAACGAAAAATATTATTTGTACGTCTTATGAAAAACTGCAAAATGCCACTGAAATGTGACGTGGTGACCGTTAACAACAGATCTTCCTCATTTTTGTCTTTTTTTTTGCCTTTATTTAAAAACAATAAATACACTTAAAAAACAGCAAGACAGCCATAAAGTCTATACTTACCCACAGTCATTCTCAGAAGTCTGCAACAAAATGCAGTTCCATCCCAGCCTAAACCTCCTGCTGCCCTCTCCCTCCTCCCATCTCCCTCTCCCTCCTCCCATCTCCCTCTTCCGAGGAACTGTAATAAACCCTCATAGACATGCACAGATTCTAAAACTGCAACGTCATATTTATTTTCACATGAAATTAAGATATATGAAACAACCCAAATAGACTATATCCTCTAGCCATACAGCTGTAAGGGTCTGCAAAGACTGCACTATTTAAAAGGCTTACAAATTGCCAGTGTGGATCTATTATTTAAGCATTACATTAACTCAGTATAATTTCAACACAACTCTGGTCAGTCTGTTGCAATATCGAAGGAAATAGTTTTGAACAGAAAAGAAGAAAACACAAGTGAACAAGACACAAAAGGACACAAACTGAAAATCATGCGGAAAAACTGAAATGCTGAAAAACTGCAGCACCGTTGGTCCAACATAATTTCTCCGCCTGATTATACATGGACAAGTGCTTCTACTAACTAGACTACATGGATAATGTTGGCTGAGAGAATGGCAGAAAAAATGCTGGCAATCAACATCCCATGGAAACAACGAGATAAGTACAGCAAAGATTTTTATTTTAAACCAAGTAAGAATTTTGCGGAGAAATAAAGCATTAATGCAACAATGCAAATTAATACTTCAATGATGAGTTTTAAAATTGATGATCCTTGTGTCATTGTTTAAATTTCTTTGTCCTTAAAACAAGTAGGAAATGGACGGTGACGTCTTTAAAAATGTTTTTGCCTTTAGATGTGGTTTGAAAAGTTTTGCTGCTAGTGGGCTAACCACAAATCAGTGTTAATGTACTCCGGTTCTGCAGTCTTTTAGTAATTGTATGCAAGAAAAAAAGTGAGTGGATTTAATACAGATAGACTATCGCACTTCATAGGTATTTGGAATAAATCCCAAAAAAATATCTCCTAGAAGGAAATTTAGGTCTAGATTTGAACTAAGCACTGCTTGCACTAATTCAGTTCAAATCAAGAGAAGGTTGTATGTACGTATGTGCGCATGTATATGTATGTGACGCACGTCAGCATTCAGTCGGTCAAAGATCATTCACAAATGCATTGTAGTTTAAAGGAACCATACAATTCAATAAGATAAGGGAGGTTACAGTCTGCGGATGCATAACACACACACAGATTGCTGCAGGATTTGCCATGGACACCACTCAAATTCCTCCTTCAAGCTGAAAGCATTTGCAATTGCATTTAAATGCAAACATTTCATTTGCCAAACAAAACCAGTAACAGCAAACCTGGTCACCCAATATTTAACGATGCACGATAGATAAATATATATAAAATATATGTAGCAATGATAATATCCTTAAGTCTTTTAGTTTAGGGGCAGAAAATACAAAACTAAGCACTGAAAACTAGTGAAATTTTAAAACGTAAGCTCAGATAACAAAAGTCAGTGTAGAAATACACATGTAATTATACTAGTAAAACCTCTGTTTCAAGAATTCAACTCGTAAATCCAACTTCAAATTAGTCAGCTGTGAAACACTGGGATCACTGAACCAAGTTTTGCCACAAAAGTATACATGCTGAAAAGTGTAACCATGTTTTTAATATTGTTATGCAATACACGGTTCTGAAACAACATGGAAAATGACCACATACTCAGCAGAACATCACTTCCTTCTCAAAATCATACTCTAGCCACAAATCTTTCAGCTCCCATTTTTCAACCTTCTACTCCCATTTTCTTTGTAGTAATAAATCAATAAATGTTTTAATTGCCAACCCTGCCACAGGCAGTTAAGCCTTATTTGGCTAAAATTACACATCACCAAAGGCTATGAACAAAGCCTTTTCTAGAAATACATTTTCACTTGCTATCCTGTTAATTTCCACAGTAGTAATGTTACTACAAGTTGATGACAGTGGATAACTGAAGGACTACAAGGATGATGGAGTATCTGTCACTCAATCAGGCACGAATACATCTGCTAAAACTGAAGAATTTCTTTGAAATTAATGTTCTACCACAGTAACCTGTTCTAAAGGAGGTCTGTTAAAATCTTAAATAAACTGTAATACCAAGCATTCTCCAATGAAACCACAAACGTCATAGTTGGCCTCTAAGGCCTACTGCTTTGTTAAGTAAAATAAGCGGGTCTTTGGCTCAATCAAATAGACATTGTAATTAATAGTTTATTCACTGTAGGGCCATTGATATGACACTAAAAGCCTTATAGATTGTCATTTTACATAATAGCAAACAGAATTTAAACAAATTCTATCTAATTTTATCTCTCTCATAAAAACTTTACAAATTCTATTTCAATAAATAAAAAAACTTGTATTTGTTATCATTTGTGTATCATTTCATTCAGGGTACATACCCTCCCTGGGTATGTACTTTGTTACTGATAAGCTGCTTAAAGCCCATGGAGAGCCAGTAGACCTGAAGGAAAGTGGTGGTATTGAAATAAATGTTCCAGTCAATAATAATAATAATAATAATAATAACAACAACAACAATTAAAAAAAAAAAAAAGACTGAATCCTTTATGGCATAGAGTATAATAGCCATCACCTATAAATCTATAAAAGTAACCCCCCCCATATAGTTCAAATCTGCTCAGTGCAGACATCTCCACCTACTTTAATTAAAAGCCTTGCCAAAGCTGAGATGGAGTTAAACTGGGTATAGTTCTGTATCAGGAAATAACATATCTATGTTTGTGAAGCTAAAGCTAATGCTTAAGATCCTAGAGAAAGAAATAAGAGAGGGATTACTGCCCTGAGGACATTTAGAGTTTGATGCATACGTGCAGTGCTCCATTTCATTATGGGTACAGTTTTTCACTGCCACTTCTTCCTGCGTTTTCAGGTTAGCCACCAATCTACCGTGGTTCTGAGGCTGCCTTTAAGTAATATGCTGATCCTGTATCAGAGTAAAGTAACATCTTAATAGCATGCATAAAATCTAATAAAAGCAGGCTGCTAAATGTCATGTTTAAAGGCGACGTACAAGATTGTAATAATAAAAAAAAGTGTATATAAAATTTAATAAGACGCTTCCGCACCATTTGCTAGCTCTCCAGTCTGTTTGAACGCTGGAAACCAGTCTAATGTTTTTACAAAGCCCCAGTGTCATTAAATAAGTAAAAAAAAAAATGAAAGTGGCTTGGTCAGACATGTTAAGCTTGAGTCTCCGTTTAGGGCAAAAGAACGACAGAATCCTCCAAACACTTAAAATCCAGTCCAGTGCTTAGTCCTGAGAGGTATGGATAGGAGTTTGGCCTCAGAGGAGCGAAGGTTTCGGCAAGGATTGTAACAGTGAAGCAGGTCAGCGAGATTGGATGGGGGCTGGATGTGGAGTGCTTTGTGAGTGAATAGAAGAATTTTGAACTGAATCCGGTGTGAAACAGGAAGCCAGTGAAGTTTCTGAACGACAGGTGTGATGTGATTGCGAGAAACAGGAGTGTTTTTAACAACTTTAAACACTAAGCTTTAAACAGTTTAGACTAGTTTAGCACAATTATTCTTACGAAGGTCAGAGAAGGGCTAATGTTCTACATAACAGGTTCAACTCGTGCCATTTGTGGAATACTCTGACTTCATGGAACCTAAACCTTTATCAGTCAGTTCTTGTTGAACGTCAAATGACAACAGCTACAGAAGACTGATGAGATCTTAAAAGCAAAGTATATCCTTTGATGAAGTTAAGCCTTTTGTTTGCTCATTATATAAGCAATCAGTCATGAGATTAAACCACCTATTTTTTCCTACAGTCATTTTCCATTTTATCATCACTTACTATACACAGGCAATTTACCGTTTAACTGTTGCTCTACATAACTTGTTAGACCCCTTTCACACTGTTTTTAGGTTAGGATTCACACAGGAGCACTATAAAGCAAGTATTATTTGGATAGTGGGTCATTCTCATACTGCCCTGGTGGTTAGTGTGTGCTGCTGGAGATTTAAATACTGTGTCCACTCACCAGTCACTGTATTACAAACAATTACCTTGTGGGTCTGATATAAAAAGACAATAGCACATCTGGTGCTGCACAGGTAGGTTTGGTCTTCCTCTGCGGTTGGCTGCGCGTTTTAGCTAGTGGATTATTCCCAGTCTGGCAGTAACACAGAGTGGTTTAAAAACTTCAGCTGCAATGCTGTGTCTGATCTACTCAGCACAACACACAATAACACCATCACCACCACCATGTCAGTGTCACTGCAACACTGAGAAAGATCCATGAGCCAAATATTACCTGCTTTGTGCTGGTCCTGAAAAAGGGTGGTAGCAAAGTTTGCAGAGCAACAGGTCGACTACTGTCTGTAATTATATAACTACGAAGTGCAGCTATTTGGTAAGTGAAGCCGATAAATGTGCAGAAACAAGGAGGTGGCATATATAGTAATGTAATGCACAAAAACATTAGTAAATCTTATTCTACAAGAATGAAAATACTTCATGTCTCAATGGTCTGTTTATTCAGTATGCACCAATCATCCATAAAATTATGACCACCTAATTCTTTCTACATACGCTCTCCATGCTCTCAGCTCCACTGACTAGACAAGAGCACTTTGTAGTTCTACAATTACAGACTGTAGTCTCTTGCTTTTTCAAACAGTCAGGAATCCAACAGAGCAGGTATGGTTTAGTTGGTGGATCATTCCCAGTGCTGCAGTGACACTGGTGTGGTTGAGAGTGGATCAGACACAGCAGTGCTGCTCAAGGTTTTAAACATGGTGTCCATTCAACGTTCACTCTGGTTAGACACACCTACCTCATTAGTCCACCTCGTAGATGAAGCCGGGGACAGCACCTCATCTGCCGCTGCGCAGTTTATGTTGGTCTTCCTGTAATGCCTCATTTGGGCTGAATATTTTAGTTGTTTGACTATTCTCAATCCAAGAGTGAGACAGAGGGGTTTAAAAACTCAAGCAGCCCTGCTGTGTTTGATCCACTTGTATCAGTGAAACGAACACTGACGTCGTAACCATTGAAGAACAGGGTGGTAGGGGGTTAACAATTTATGCAGAGCAATAGATGGACTACAATCTCTAATTGTAAAATTGCAAAGTGCTCCTGTAATGGTTAGCAGAGCTGCGAAGGAGGACAGTGAATGTAGAAGCAATGAGGTGGTCAAGCTATTATGGCTAATTGGTGTATTTTTAGAAAAAAATTACAACAGAAAAATTTGAAAGGTCATTGAGGTCGGAGAAACATTCCTGTGCTATTTTGTAGTGATACCTAAAGAAGCACCTTGGTATGAGGAGAACATTTTGCATTGACAGGTCAAATATTCAACACGTCACAAGGGATGTGTCTCTCTTAATGACTGTGGATACATTTGTATGACAAGCAAGAGAGCAACATACCTCAGTTTTATTGCAGTCACACATTTTCCTTCCACCCACAAAGGGTTATTATTGGCCCTGTATCTGACATTCTGCAACTATACTGTACTACAGTACAAGGAAGGATAGGAAGGAAAAAAATACTTTCAAAGAAATGACTACACCAGCTGATCTGGGAATATAGCCATTGTGGACAATGTACACAGAAAACGCAAAACAAAAAAGTACAAACAAAATATCATTGGTTAGAACACTTACCCTTATGGCTATTCTTCTTTGCCATTATCCACGTGTACAAGTCTTTCAGCGGTCTTTAGACTTGTCAGTAATCCTAAAAAAAAAAAAAAAGAAAGAAAGAAAAAGGCTCAACTTGTTGAATTCCAATTATTACACAAAAAGTATTGAAGAGATCCACAGTGCTACTTTTTCAATTCACTGAAAAGTTCCCTCCTCGTTTTTTATTGGTGCCTTCTGTTGCTCTTGAGTAATCCCTCTCCAAGCTCTTCCCAGACTTCCCTTTCTGCAAAGTGCTTGCGTGTCAAAACTAGGCCTCTGACAGCACAGGGTCACCTAAGGACAGAAAAGCCAAACTTCCACATCCACATTTGGACATGGTAATTTCCTTACACGTGCTGCCCTTTCCAACTTCCAAAAAACCTTTAGAAGGATCTGGAAAACGAAAGTCCACCTCTTTCACCAGAGGATTTTCTCTCCATTGCACACTAAAGCAAACCATGAAGCCTGTTAATGCTTTAACTCTGTTATAAAATGTCTTTTTCAGAACATGCTGGATAACAGGGGAAAAAAAATTGTATCAGCCAAGGAAATACAACGGAGAAGCCCTCACTTTCCAAAGTGGTCTTGGGTGCCTGCATAACCCAGTAAAGCAGATCCCCTTTCCCTTTAAAGCCCATTTCCTTTGCACAGAACGGCCATAATGAAAATCAGATTTGGTTGAATTACTGTCTGTCTGGCACACATATCACACAATCTGCAACCAATATTGTCCTTGGCGTGAGCCCTGGCCCTGAGCTTGGCTCCCAGTCATGTCTCGGACTCTGACACATGAGTGCCTTCAGTTCAATGGAGGTGGACATGAAAATGTTAACTTATATAGATGAGCATTTCAGTCCAATCCAATATTGAAATTAAGATATCACTTGAAGTTAAATGAATACACAAACATTACATATTTTACTATGACTACAGACAACAAATCCTCAATAAGTGATGTGCCTTAATTTTTATTTTGTTGCAGCTGTGTTTCACGCTTGTCTTATCTTTGCTGTTTCGGACAGCAACGGGCATGGGGGGTGAGGCATCAAATGAGGTGGCCACAGAAGAACAAAGAAGGCTGAGGAGGGTGCCTCAATCACCAGTCTTTAGAGAGAAAATGTGACAGCACAAAGAAAGACTTAAAGTGGAATTAAAGTGGGGGGAGGGAAAAAAAAAAATCAGAGAACACCTAAGATGATGTGGGAGGGGAAAAAACAAAAAACACAGCATTCCTAATCTGCCACTGGTTAGTATGCTGATCTCACAGAGCTGTGCATTTGATAAAAAGACAAAGTTCTGCTGTCACTCCATGCCCCCACACTGAAAGGGATAGCCCCCACACCAGGTCAAGGTCTGAAACTGGAAGAATATTACATGAACGTGAAAAAACAACTGAAACCTAAATAATAAGATTTTTAAATAGTAAAATATAAAAACATGATATTTACAATGTAAACAATGTTCCCAAACATCTAAATATTTTGTAAATAAAAAAATAACAGCCTAATTACAATAAATAAAAATACAGAACTGAATCTAAATAAGTGAAAAAAGAACCCAGTCCGGCACTTTAAAGTTTGAATAATTTGTTTTATTTTTCAAATTTAAGAAAACATTTTTTTTTGTAGTAGTATAGCTTTTTACAAGCTTTTTAACTTTAACCCTAACCCTGATTTGGCCCCACAAACAGAAACACCAAATTTAACACACAAAAAAAGATCTTTAATTAATAAATAAGGACCACTTACTGAAGTTGTTTAAATTCCAGAGCTCCTATAAATGATAAATCAGGAATGCTTCACTATATCTTGCTACATTAGATGTTCAGGATCACAGTAAACCTGCTACTTCCATTTAGAGCTTTATGTTTCTGCTATTGAAGGTACAGAGCACACACTTAATTGCTCAGTCTTTAAAGCCAGAGACTCTCTGGAGTGTATGTGTCTTTTCCCACGTCACCTACTCCCTGAGCAAACCAGCTTTAACCAGAGGCAAGGAACCAGCTGCATTTATGAGCTAATTCAGAGACAGAGTTTAACTTTCTATTTCTCCAGTAACAGCCTAGGAAAGAGAAATTTAAACTATGCCAACACACACCCTTCTTCAGTCTCAGCACTGCGTGTGAGTGTGTTTGGTTCAGTGATTGTGTGAGCTACACACCTGTACACACGTCACACACCTGCACTTAGTTGAACAGGTGACGCCAGACATACAGCCTATATTTAAACGAACAGGAAAAAGAACCGGCTGTTTAACAAAGAGGAGTGTGCCTAATCAAACTTTATGTGATCAAAATAGTTAACGACAAATTAGAGGCACTGGAATATAGCCTGATAAAATATGTTGTGTAAGATCCCTCTGGGAGCTGAACTCCTGATATGTAGGTTGCATGGATAATGCTGATACAGGCTGAGATATGAGGAGTAATATGAACCTTGCAACCAAAAGGTGAGAAGGGGCCGAATAAGGGGGAGCATATTCTTCCTTTCCATTTGAAAACGGGCCACTGCAACCTGAAGCAAAGAGGCAGATTTTAAGAATGTTTTGTTGGAAGACTGCAAGACAGAATAGACAGAAGCCAGGCTTCTGACTGAGGATGTGGCAAAACTGCAAACACCTGGTGAAGATGAAATGGAATGTGTACTAATGTCTACAAGCAAAGCAGAATGCAATATAAAATGGGAATAAATAGGAGTAGGTAATATGGCAAAAATATATCACAATTATTGAAGCCATTATCATTTCTTCTCCTGGGATTTAAAGGGAAATATAATACTATCCCATTTAAAACGGTCATTAAAACCAATTTTGAAAAACTGCTCAGTGTTTTACTGCACCTCCTTTACAGGTTATTATAAATTTTAATTAACCACATCCTGACCTTCGGCAGTTATGTCACTTGTGCCTCAATTAAATTTCATAGTGTGAAAAAACATTTTTTAATTGTTTGGACATTTGGATAAATTACAGGTATCAGTTGCGTTATTAAAAGTGATAGAAACAAGCATGACTAGGTGATTTATTTCAGTGACTTTATATAGAAAACTTGTAAAAACTATTAATTTAACTGCATGTTCATTACCATAACCATACCATGCTCCTTCAGTGAAAACTGAACAGCGAACATAATTTGATATAGAGCCAGTGGTTCTGTGTTTTTATACATTCAGAGTTGTACACACAAGGAAGAATAAAATAACAACTCACATCAGTTCTCCTGGTTTTTATTTTGGGTCACTGTAGTAAACTTAGTAAAAGCTAAAATTTAAATATCAGAGATTCCCATAACTTACATATCTTCTGCTTGATCCCAAACACTATGACACTACATTTAAAATTACTGCACCAGTACAAGAAGGGCAATCAGGAGTTTAGAATGTAAAAGAAAGTTGGGTGTGATTTAGGACACTGCAATAATCTGCCAGTGCAACTATTTTAGCTATTTATAGTGGAATCCAAATGGCGAATAAGGAGCTGCTAAATAAGTATGATAAGCACTGCATATGCAGTGTACAAGTTTTGGTTTACATAAGATATACCTTGATCTGAGACAAAAAGTACTAGCAGTACAAATAAAGACAAAAATAACTAGCAGTAAAAAGCACAAACTAATCTGTTCGTTCAGGCACCCAGCCCTCTATAAAATAATCAATGTTGAGGGCAACGACTGTCTCTGAAAGGACTGGGTCAACAGCAGCGTTCGTTAAAATATAATGGGTTTTGAAGTTTGTCATACATATATGTACCTTGAAAAAGCCTTAACGGAAACAAATTATGGGATTAACGATTACAATAATTGTGTAAATTATTCTCTAAATAAATCACCATAACAAATAATAAGAATAAGCCTAGTTACTTTGGCACGAGCAGTTAAAGAGCAAATAGCTGCAAATCACAGACATCCTTTTCATTGCTGCCTCATCTTCATACTTACTGTATTATTATTAAAATGATCATTTTCCTCCTTAACATTTTATTTCGGTTATAAACTGTAAGTAATGCGTTATCACACTTGACGGCAGTCAGCTGTCCGTATCCTAGCAACGTCATAACATGTTGCTGCTTTGGAAGCGTGTTTCAAGTGCAATTATGTTAAGGGTGCCGATCCACGTAGCAAATGTTTACGTTTGGAGATATTATTATCTAAAAAAATTCTAGGGAGGGAAAAATTCTAGTCTATCAAACAGGAACATTTAAAAAACATTTTTGAACCATTTATAATCACTGGGGCTTTGTAAACTAGAGCAGTTTCGATCATGCAAACAGAGTGGAGGGCTAGCAGATGTTTTTAATAAATAAATAAATAAATAAAATAAAATAAAATAAAAACCCATCCTCTGTATTTTATAAAATGTGTATTTTTTTTTTATTTTTTTTTTATGTAAGCTAGATTTATCAGGCCAAATGTTTACAACGTAACAAAACATTAACTTTGGTTTAGACCTTGCTCTGGACTTTCATGTGTGAAAACACCCTAATACTTTTCAAGACCTGTTTAGCTTTAACAAAATCCTCCGCATGTGTAGAAAATAAATATACATTACATTTATTGCTACTGTGATATCATATTTTTTATGGTCTAAGATAAAACTGTCATCTCTAATGTCATGGTCTGATCACACAAGGCACACCACGTTTGAACCAGTTTAGCAGAGTTACAATGAAACCTAGTGCACATTATAGTGAAGTTTATTAAAACAGATGCCATCTATTCCATTTTAATTTGTGTGGTGTAAATTTATGTATTAAAAATATATGGCTACAGCACAATTCTCATTTTAGCAAAATTAAACAAACGAATAAGTAAATAAAAACACCCTCAAAATTCAAAAACATTACTACTTTACTACAAAGCTGTTTAAAACAGCCAAGATTTCAGTTCACTGGCTTCCACCTTATACCATACATATTATAGCCTTGGGGTTGTAACACTCTCTGGTTAAAATACCACAAGAATGAAACGACACAGCACCACTTTTACCCTGCCTAAATATCCTCATTCTGAACAACCGGTTTCAGTGCCAGTTCCTTTAAAACGCAGATGAGCCAGAGCTCAGGAGTGTGGAGCAAGAAGAGATGGATTTTAGCCATTTCACATGATTTTCCTTCTCCATTCTTTTTTAATACTATATTTAATCATAAATCAATATTTTGCTGTGCCTAACAGTCTGCACTCTTACATTAGCACAGGTACATTGCTGTAATTGGAGATACTCAGAAGTGGTTAAACTCTCTAGTCGTTTTATTTCACACGTTCTGAGTTAGTAGATCTCCAAATTAGTTTTTTCAATGTGGATGCTGCCATCCCCAATTTTCATACCCACATACGGTATCAAAAATTTTCTGTGATATACAGTATTACTCTGGGGAGGGTGTGGGGTACAAGCTGCACAGAACATCTGTGTGTATATCTGTGAGCACAAAGTCATGGGTTTGTGCTGTGCAGTTTATCTAGGCACAGACCAACAGCACACACCAACACACGTATTGATGATATTTAAATAAAAAAATGAAACAATTCTTAGAGAGCAAATTTCAGCAACTGGTTTTGGAGGAAGAGAATAGCTCAAAAATAAGCAAACAAAAGATTGTTCTACACTGTTTAGAAGCAGAGCTGGATAGCTAACAGGCACTTGGTTTAGCACAGCACAGCACATAATTTTCCAGTGAACTGAGGCTCAAAACATACATAATTAGAGGATAAAGCCTCATACCTGGTTTCACCCTTTTTCATCTCTTAACCCAAGCTAAGCGCTAAACTCACAACTGTGGTGTGATACTGGGCTTATTTTTTGTTTTCAGACTGTCACATCTCCAGTCAGTGAGCTCTCACAGCACCCCCTCCCTGTGGCACACTTAAATGCACAAAAATGTTTGGCCATGTTCTTAAAGACACAGAAGATAAATTTGACACACCACACACACCTCATGAATACTGCCCTCATTTTAAGATACCGTCCATATTTTTAACTACCTCTGTATACCATTATTTATTTAACCTTTATTCTGACATGGTCTGTTTTTTTTTGTAATAATTACATTTATTTTCACGTCATTTTCTTTTCTTTCATCCATCCATTATCTGTAACCGCTTATCCAATTTAGGGTCGCGGGGGGTCCAGAGCCTACCTAGAATCATCGGGCGCAAGGCGGGAATACACCCCGGAGGGGACGCCAGTCCTTCACAGGGCAACACAGACACACACACATTCACTCACACACTCACACCTACGGACACTTTCGAGTCACCAATCCACCTGCTCTTTTCTTTCATTGCGTTCCAAATTAAAAGTACGGGACTCCATCACTCTGAG
The DNA here is from genome assembly GCF_029633855.1 of Hoplias malabaricus. Classification (NCBI taxonomy): domain Eukaryota; kingdom Metazoa; phylum Chordata; class Actinopteri; order Characiformes; family Erythrinidae; genus Hoplias; species Hoplias malabaricus. The sequence continues at coordinate 32,629,128 of NC_089813.1, read as the reverse complement.
GTTGGTGTACTGAAGATTTCTCTTTTACACTCAGTCTGATTCCTTCACCACTCATAGAAAGGAGTCTACTCTTCAAATCTGGAGCTTCAAATGATTGGCGGTAATGATTGAGGTTTTGCATTCTGGCTCTCATAGCAGTGTTAGCAACCTGTATTAGATGTATCCATCCATTCATGTGACACACAGCTGCTCAGCTGGAATATTTTCACCACAACTCTGCATAGAGACTAAGGGAATTCTTACAGTGAAAAGTAACAGTGGCAGTTAAACTACATTCCACACGGTTATGGTTAAACATTGGTGAATAAACTGAGGTTTGTGCGTATCACGAACCGTGAGGACAATTACTGAGCCGTTATATCACATACCATCTTCAAATATCACAAACCTTTGAAAATACAATCCCATCAACTTGCTGTGCAGGGCTTTCCAGGTAAATTCAAACTGCAGGCAAGCAGTGAAGGGGAAGGTTGAGATATAAGAGGACCAACTACATTTTCATAGACCCACATGTATGGAACGAATGTCAAGGAGTAAACCAGTAAACCACTTTTGCATGTGATTTTTTTTTTCCTTGAAAGCAACTTTTAAATATATTATTTTAAAGAAGAGTGATGAGTTTTAGGGACATAAGTCTGTAGGGTCTTTTGAATGAATTTTTAAATCTTCTGCATCTGTAACTGTAATACATTAGTGGTGATATTGCTGTGTTAGCTTTCCTCTTTCACCAAAAGCAAGGAGGTGCTCTGTGTCCTCAGGTTAATGTCTGTGTAAAAACCAAATTTCAACATATCATAATACATAGGCTATGTATTAAAAGAAGAACAGCATTCACAGTGCGCCTCTGCAATTAACATTTTTTTTTGCTTTCTGATATTTTCTCCTTATTATAGATAAAGATTTATTTAGAACTGCATTCCCTACAAAGATATATGCAGCTCATGACAGATCTAGTGCAACAGACTAGCAAATCAAAAGCATATTTATATATCTTTATATTCTTTTACACATTATGCATTCTATACTTTGTATGTAAATGCAAATTTCAAGTGAAAGATAGATGATAGATGCATAAATGAGAGAAAATTTGCAAAAGCCTTGCACACCTAAGCAGATTAAGACAATCTTCCAAATTATCCAAGCAATAAAATGTCTTTATTAGTATTAGAAATTTTCTTCTCGTCAGATTTGATCATTGATATTTCATGCCATTGATTGAGTAATAATCACTAATGGTGGAGTACAGTTTTCAGATGCATACATTATTATTATTAATCATTTTTAGTTCTAATAAATGTTACTTAAATGAGTACAAATTAACTTTTGGGGTCAAAATAGAAGCAAATGCTTTAAAAATCACATTTAAAAAAACGAGAAGCCTTATTTATGTTGAGTTTTAAAAATAGGTTATAAAGAGAATATTTCCTTATTTGCTTGCTTATTTTGTATTTGCACGTTTCATTGCACTTCTCAGCACACATCTGCCTCGCTTTCAGTTCCAAAACTTCTCACTTTTGATTTCCACTGTCTTGCTTTCTGTTAGAAAATATTCTCGTTTCGTTTTGCCTCACTTTGATGCCATATAAACCTCTGTTCACACTGAAAACAGGTGACCAGCCATTTCCTATAAAAAGGTGATGATCTGTAGACATGATGTGGCAGCAGGTGACATGTGATACAGCGACAGATACCGTAAAATTTAACAGTTTTCTTATCCAGTATATTGTATATTTTATATTGACAAATTAAGTCAATAGTTGCTATATTTACAGCATTTGTAATTTTACAATGTAAAAGTTTTTTAATGTCACATTTCCTCAGGTTTTCAAAATATGCCAGAAACACTGCAAGTTTCTCTATACAGATTTCTCTATTTGAAAAGTGAAGTAACGTTAGTCTAAACACACCTCCCTTTAGTCTAGGATCAGGAAACCCTCGCATGTATTTCGCCTAGAAGGTGACAGCACGTCTCTGATAGATAGCAAACTGTCTCTAACAAAAAGGAGATAAAAATACACGCACACCAGTGCAGACAAGCTTGAACAAAACGAGCCCAGTGAATCAGTGATAGCTACAAGGCAACTCCTAGCTGAGTCCAAAACTATAACACTGGCTGAATGAACGTGCTTATATCGCATTGTTACATTAGCTTCAATTAATAGCGTATTTCCTTTGTCTTTTATTAAAGTATTTCCAGCGTAAACTAGTTAAAGGGTAACATCAGAGCTCTTTAGAAAATACTGTCTCGTTAGCTTAGCCACTTGGTTGTTGCGGTACAGAAGCTGGAATTATCCTTTATTGTGGTAGCATACACGTTATTCGCAGTTAGCTTCTTCCTCGAATGTTTCGTCACACCTTAAATAGTGCGACAGTTGCGCTATTTAATGTGGATGGGATAATTCGAACAAGAAGCCAATTCAGCCTCACACTGAAGCCCCCGATGGCTAACCTATAGCACTACGTAACATAACTTGTTAGTATATTGCTAGCGCCAGCTTTTTGGCTTAAAAAGGAAATGTGCAAATTATTTACATCCCACGTTATAATTTAACTTCGCTGCATGCATATATGTATAAGGCAAAGGGCTGCGATAAAGCTGGCAGTTCACCTAAAAGCCAGACACTGGCTCTGCAGCTCTTCAGATCAGCGGCTAACGTTAGCTCCTCGGGTCCGTTAGTATCTTAGCAACGCGTTCGGTCGTATAATTCTGCTAACCAGCTAACACTAGCTGGTTATTTGACCAATTGCCAAGTCAGCTTATGGGTTAGGTAAATTCGCATCTACCTCCAGAATGCAAACTAGGGTGTAAGTAAGTCCGGATACACGGAACTAAGGAGCTGCCTCGATTTTCCCATTTTAAACAATAAATTAAAGAGCTAGCGAGGTCTCTTTTTGTCCCATAGGTTCCGCTGCACTCAACTCTGCGCAAGAATCTCTCAGTGAAACAGGCTCAGTGTCAGCTTAAATAAAATTAAAGTTTAATATTATAGACTTTTATTTTTTTCAGTCTTTTAAATTGCTTACCTGGAAATCTTGGGAGAAACCTGTAGCACGGGGTAGTTTTTCTCTGTCTGTCTGTCTGTATGCTGAGCAGTATATCTTCTGTCTGTCTCACGTCTCTCTCTCACACACACTCTCACTCTCTCTCTCTCTCTCAACAACCGGCTTTCCGCGTCACTTCCGAATATCTTCCAGACCGAGCAATACACTCGCCTTCTTTTCAAACCGATACCGAGCCTTAATCTCAGATAACCCTTACTCCATACAAAGTTCGCTATGTGGATCGTGAAATAAAATTCTTCGCCCAGCTGTACCCTTTGTGTTCAGTAGAAACCCCTACAAATTATTTTATATATGTACGACTCAATATCTGACATATTACACACATATTTGCTAGAAGATTTAAAGGTTTCATGACCTACAGAGTGCACTACTTAGGTAACATGTAGCTATTTGATATTCAGCCGATTACTATTCCTATAGATATTTTTAAAAGTCATCTTGAACACAAAAGTAGGAAAGTAAATTTTATTTTGAATGCTGGCAGTTATTCCCACAGCCGCAGAGCATGAGATTATGTCTAAGTGAAAGGTTTTTTGGGTTGCCTAATCGTGAACATGCACTTAACATTTTATTATTTTGGGAATTAAATAAAATGTGTGTGTGTGTGTGTGTGTGTGTGTGTGTGTGTGTGTGAGAGAGAGAGAGAGAGAGAGAGAGAGAGAGAATATGTGTGAGTTTTTTTTCTCTTCTTTCTGACACAGTGTTTTTAGGATAAACACCCCCACCCGGTGCCACAAAACTTTACTGTTCAACCACAAGCTATTATATACTGTACGGCTGAAACTGTGAATTTGCATTAGACAACAACAGCATGATGGTTTTCCTGTGATGCCATTACTGATTAACACATAGTTTGTTGTCATGACAATATCACAGTGCACTTTAATACACAGAATCTCAAAAGTATTCATAATCTATGATTACTGTAATTATTTCTAATATGATTAACCTAGTTCTTTTCTTATTAGAGTATATAGGGTGTATTTGTGTTTTTGTTTGTTCACTATATCATCTGAACACAGCAGCTGTCCTTACATTCAATTAAATCTATTTATTTTTTATATTGATAATCAATATAGTTTTATATTAATAATGTTTGCCCTTCGTCTCTACAGCTAATGATTTGGAGATACATGTTTTTATTTGGAAAAAGGCGATATAAAACTGTATAATGCGATGAAATATGGGATGATTTTGATATGTTTTAATAATGTGTGAGTTTGAAATTCGTCCCTCGTGCCTCTTCCGTCAAAGAGCGGAAACCCCGCGGTTGCAAAATGGCGACTCCCTATGTAACGGATGAGTCCGGTAGGTGATAATATTGTAATATTGTGTAAATCTGCAGTTCTACTGATTTTCTGTGAATTATTGTTAATGCCTTTTACATGGGCTCTCTTTGTGTTGGTGCGGCTTGTTTTGTTTGAAGTGTAAGATGCGCTTTATGAGACTTTATTGTTAATCAGAAACAGCGCTGTGTGAATGAGTCCCGCAGCTCTCCATCTGCTTTACCTCCAGAACCGAGAATGATACATGGCCACGAACATTGTTACGAATAGTAATGACAGCCACTAATACATTGGACATATTTCAGCAAGTCGTTCTGGTTTTGCTCCAGCTCAGCTAACCGTCTTACTTTACCGTCCCAAGCTAATCATAGCCAAGATAGTTTGCCTTTTCACGTTCGTTGCTTCCTGTATTTATTTATTTATTAATACATTCAAACTTATTTGAGTAATTTCTTTTCAATTCAATAGTTCCATGCAAATACATGTAACGTTGTTTACTCCATTTCATGCTCGTACGTTAAACATAGAAGTTGTTTTTATTAACAAGACTCATTTGTCAAACCAGTATCAGTTTCTAACTTAATGTTTCACCCTCAAATAACTGTTGCTGCACAAGAATAATGTTGGGAATATAGCCTATAAATTCCTTCTTTTGACAAATAGAGATAAGGGTAAACACAAGAAATAATATATCAAGTTTTCACAGATGTTTCTGTGAATTATTCCTCATATGACATACCTGTACCCTGTGCTTTTTGTTAACAGCAAAGATGACCATCACAATCCTCCAACAAATATTGACGACATATTAATCACCTGTTTTCTTACAGGAAAATACATTGCTGCTACACAGCGACCAGATGGAACTTGGAGGAAACCTCGGCGAGTTAAGGAGGGATATGTACCACAGGAAGAAGTACCAGTGTAAATTTATTCATTTATACATCTACATACACACTGTCATATATACATAAATCCATATGTATGAAAACATGTTATATAAAAATATATCTAAAAAGTTTGGGTGCTAAATTAGTCCAGATCTATCACCCACTGAAAAAACAGGTGTATTATGAAACACTAAAAATTTAGACCATGCGCTACCGAGCAGTTAAAATTTTATATCAAGTAAAAAATTGGAAACCATTTCCCTTTCAAAACTACAGCAGTTGGTCTCCTCAGTTCCCAAACATTTACAAAGTTTTATTAAAAGAATGGGTGATGCTATCATTGCATTTTTATTTTTTATTTTTCCAGTTTTTTAGAAATGAGGTTCATATAGGACAATTTGACAATTATTTACCATTAATTAAACAAAACAGAAGCTTTTCATTATTTTTTTTATTCATTTATTAGAGTTTAGCATTATAATTCTACAAAGAAACGTTGAAGAGGAAGAAAAGTCACTGTTTTGTGAGGTTCCTTGTGTGTTTCCAAAATAGGCAAACACTGGGAGTAATACCTTTTGGAATTGCAATCTTCAAAATCACAAATGGAGCATTAAATGTTTTAACAAAAAAGTTATTTTACACTTCTAAGCAGTACCGGAATGTCACATTGATTTTTGCACTTCTCCTTTGTCTGAACAGTTACGAGAACAAATATGTGAAGTTTTTCAAGAGTAAGCCAGACCTCCCCCCTGGCATGAATCCGGAGGATGCGGCAGCAGCAAGGCAGCAGCAGCAGACGTCTGGAACAGGTGATAAAGAGAGTGAGACGTCTGGACTCTCCAAATCAGCCAAGCGCAATATGAAACGAAAAGAAAAACGCAAGCAACATCACCAGGCTCAGGGCCAGCAGGAGTCATCAGAGGAGGTGGATACACTGGGGAAAGAGCTTGAGAAGGTGACTGTCACATCAGCAGAACACAACCATACATCTCCCTCTGCCGAGCCCACTGCAGCAGCCACAGATAATGCCAAGAAGATCAAGAACTTGCGGAAGAAGCTGCGGCAGGTGGAGGAGTTGCAGCAGAAACTGGACTCGGGAGAGCTGCAGAATCCCTCCAAGGATCAGTTAGACAAACTGGGCCGGGCCCAGGCCTTGCGGGCTGAAATAAAGCAACTGGAGGAAGAGTTGTGAAGCTAACTGCCCTTAAAAGGAGAGGGGCCATGGTTGGTTTTTGTTTTTTGTTTTGAGGCTGTGGCACTCTATACTGTACTTCTGAATCTAGGATAGACCATCATTTGTACCAGTTGGCCCTTTTCCAGGTGTAACATCATATTGCAGGTCATTCTCTTCTGCCGATCATAGGAGCAGGGATCAGAAATCCTTTTATTTAAACATAATAACAATTCTCTTTGACCCACTTTACTACAAAGAATTGTGGATAAGCTATAGTTCTGCACACCTGCAAAATGGACTTTTTCCAAATGGAGAAAAAAGTGGCTAGAGAAAGAAGAATGAGATCTTTTCCACAGTTGGGACTGGGCCACAATTTCTTTTACCTGTCAATGGCTATATCAAAATGGGATCTCTCAATTTCACTGAACAATTTTACTGAACACTATCTTCTCATAATTCAGGCTCAATGAACTGAAGGGATATAATACGACTTTAATCCTAATAGTTTTCTGCAATGACATGACGCAAGGACTGGATTAGCTGCTGAAGGTCTCTTATTTTAAAATTTATGACTTCCATTTAGATTTCAATAAGGTACAGTATATTGTGATTCCAAAGTTACTTGTAAAACAAGTGTGACTCGGATATGGACTAAACAAGAAAGACAGTATTTAAGTCTTCAGATGAGTCATTTTTCTTTCAGGAGTCCCTTTTATCATGTATGTTGTTGGTATTTGTTTTTCTTTTTTCTTTGTTGCTTTTTTGTTTTGTTTTGTTTTTGTTTTTTTTGTTTGTTTGTTTGTTTGTTTGTTTTTTTTTAAATTGAGTAGTTGTCAGATATTAAACAGTAGTATTCTATAACATTAAATGCCAAAAAACATCGACCCTACTTTTAATAAGTGTTTTTTTTTCCTTTTCTTCAATGTTAACACCTTGAACATTCTCTCAACTTCTGCAAACCATTCCTGAACAATTTTTGCAGTGTGGCAAGGTGCATTATCCTGCTGAATGACACCACTGTTGTTAAGGAATACCTGTGCCATGAAGGGATGTAGTTGGTGTGTAACAATATCAAGGTAGGTGGTATGTGTCAAAGTAACATTCACAGGTATACATCTTTTCTCAGAGTAAGTGATGCTCATGCACCTGGTCATCCACATAATGTAAATGAAAACATCATGCCAGGCATCTTTCTGCCACTGCTCTTTGGGCCAGTTCTGATATTTGTGTTTTCAGTTTATTTGCCCAGAACAGGGATTCTGACCAGTCTGGTTTTATGGAGCAAATGGTAATGCAATATTTTCTCACACATTTCTATCATAGCCAGTATTTTTCAGCAATTAGTGCTGAAGTAGCTCTTCTGTGGAATCAGAGCAGATGGCTCAGCCTTGGCTTACGATGTGCTATGATGTGTCTTGGGCACCCATGACCCTGTTGTCATTTCACCAGTGGTCCTTCCTTGCAACACTTTTGATAGGTACTAGTCTCTGCATACTCTAATCCAGTCATTTAGTTATCAAAAATTAGCTTTTGTCAGTCACTCAGACTTTTATGATTGCAAATTTTACCTGCTTCAATTAAAAAAACGGACTAATTCTTTTGCTCCAAACTCTGCAATTCCTATCCTGTCCCTTAAAAGGGGCTATAGATAATCTGTATTTTTGTAATATCGTGGCTGATAGTATATTTTGTTTCTGACAAAATAACAAATTAACATGGACACTATATTGCCAAAAGTATTCGCTCGTCTGCCTTTGCATGCATATGAACTTGAATGAGATCCCATTCTGAATCAATAGTGTTCAATATGATGTATGCCCACACTTTGCAGCTATAACAGCTTCAATTCTTGGAAGGCTTTCAACAAAGTTTAGGAATGTATTTATGGGACTTTATGGCCATTTGTGAGGTCAGGCACTGAGTGTTGGATGAAAAGTCCTGGCGCGCAGTCTCTGCTCTCAATAATCCCTAAGGTGTTTAGGACATGGCTCTGTGCAGGCCAGTCAATTTCTTCCACACCTAACTCATCTATGGTTTTATGGATCTTGCTTTATGCACTGGTGAACAGTCATGTTGGAACAAGATGATGTCATCTCCAAACTGTTTCCACAAACTTTACACTTCACAATACAGTCATACAAGTGCCATTTCTCTTAGCAGCTGGTAAACCAAGACTTGTTCATTGGATTGCCAGACAGGAAAGCATGATTTGTCACTCCAGAGAACATGTTTCTACAGCTCTAGAGTCCAGTGGTACCATGCCTTACACCACTGCATCAGACAATTTGCATTGTGCTTGCTGTTGTAAGCCTTGAATGAAGCTGGTTGGCCATGAAAACTCATTCTTGAGAATGAGAATCCAATTAGAACTGGATTAAAAGTCTGTAGTGATTTACTGCAAAAAGTTGGTGACCTCTGCGCACTATGCACCTCAGCATCCACTGACCCCTGCCTGTCATTTTACATAGTCTACTGAGTTGCTGTCATTCCTAAGCACATTTACTTTCTTATAACATCATGTACAACTGGACTTTTTGCACAGGTAGCATCCTATCATGATACCATGCTGGGGTTCACTGAGGTCCTGAGAGTGACCCATTTTTACAGCAATTTAAAGTAATGTTAATGTCTTAGGTGCTGGTTTTATACACCTGTGGTTATGGAAGTGATTGGAACACCTGAATTAAATTATTTGTATGGGTGAGCGAATAGTGTATTTCAATATGTTTTGTTTCATCTTTAAAGTTCTAGACATTAACTGACTGAGAGGGGGCTTTGGCCCCCTAAATGGGGCTAAATTAATGGGCTAAAGCCATTAAGGAGGGTTGAGAAGATCAGTCTGAGTTACAGGAGGACAAACATGAATGTACAACAGAATGCTTTCAATGCTCAGTTGTTTTAGCCCCAGTTAATCTGGCTAGAAATACACAGCTGTCAGGAATGTCTCCCACACTGCATAACATCCATCCATCCATCCGTTATCCACCGCTTATCCGGGTCGCAGGGGAAGCAGTCCGAGCAAAGAAACCCAGACCTCCCTCTCCCCAGCCACAGTTTTCAGTTCCTCCGGGGTTATAGCGAAGCGTTCCCAGGCCTGTCGAGACATGTAGTCTCTCCAGCATGTTCTTGGTATTTCCCGCCCCCCCCCCTCCATTGGACGTGCCCGAAACACCTCACCAGGAAGGCGTCCAGGAGGCATCTGGATAAGATGCCCAAACCAAATCAACTGGCTCCAACTGAACTCCTAACCCTGTCTCTAAAAGAGAGTTCAGACACCCTGCGGAGAAAACTCATTTCAGCCGCTTGTACCCACGATCTCATTCTTTCGGTCACTACCCAAAGCTTACTGCAGACCCTGCACCAATCTGCCTGTCAATCTCCTGCTCCATCTTTCCCTCACTCGTGAACAAGACCCAGAGGTATTTGAACTCCTCTTCTGGAGGCAGGATTTCACTTCCAACCTGGAGAGAGCACTCCAACCTTTTCAGACTGAGTACCATGGATGGTGCTGATTCACATCCTTACCGCTTCACGCTCGGATGAAAACTGGTCCAGCAAGAGCTGGAGGTCCTGGCTCGATGAAGCGAACAAGAACACATCATCCGCAAAAAGCAGTTATGGAATCCTGAGACCACCGAACTGGACACCTTCCACCACTTGGCTACATCGAGAAATTCTGTTCATAAAAATTATGAACAGAACTGGTGACAACGGGCAGTCCTGACGGAGTCCAACTCTGACTGGAAACCAGTCGATCTTACTGCCAGCCATACAAACCAGACTCCTGCTCTGTTTATACCTGGACTGGATAGCTCGTAGCAAAGAGCCCAGAAACCCATGCTCCCAGAGCACTCCCTACAGAATATCCCGAGGGACGTGGTTGCATGCCTTCTCCAGATCCACAAAATACATGTAGACTGGTTGAGCAAACTCCCACGCACCCTCCAGGATCCTAGCGAGGGTAAAGAGCAGGTCCTGTGTTCCACGACTATCAGTCGGACATAGACCTTACCGGGGAGGCTGAGGAGTGTGATCCCCTATAGTTGGAACTCACCTGATCCATCCTTCTTAAACAGGGGAACCACCCTGGATACCGTGGCTCTTGATACATCACAAAGACTTGCTGTCTTGGTCACAGATGCGCCAGCAAGACGTGCACCAACAACTTGTCCTCTTTTGAACTCTGGTATGTCACCCATAATGTTGTGTGCATTGCAGTATTTTGAGCAAAACTGTGCTCTCACCCTCTGCTAATTAACCCTTCACACTCTGCTCTTACTGGTGCAATGTGCAATTAATGAAGACTGGCTACCAGGCTGGTCCAATTTAGCCATGAAACCTCCCACACTAAAATGACAGGTGTTTCAGTTTCATTGTCCAACTCCTGTATGTATGTATGTATGTATGTGTGTGCATGTGTGCACACACACAGTGAATGGGAGGGTTTATATACAGAGGGACACATTGAATGTTAAAAGCAATTATAATCTATTTAGATATTGAGGCTTCAGCTTTTCCCTGACCCTAAACAATAAAAAACCTAAAACTTGTCTTGAATGACTATTTTGTTCATATTGTGCTTCTTTTCCCATCATTCAGCACAGTATTAGCCAAGATGTGTGTCTGTTAGTAAACATGGCAGAATTTAATATTTAGTGTTCTCATCCAAGCATATTGAGCTGTCCATGGGTGTTGGATTGTGGCAGTTTAAAAATGAGTGGGAACTAGATTCAGGGTTTTTTTTTTGTGCAAGTGAGAATCAGACGTTGACGTCTGCACTAAAACATAGCTGTAAAAACGCCTTGAATTATTAAGTGTTTTTCCACTCAAAATGTGGGTTTTATAAGAGAAGTAACATTATTCAGAGCAACACGGACATATGAACTAGTGATTACCATAAACATGTTGAATGATGTCATTGGTTTGACTTCCTGGCTGTCTGACTGCAAGGGACCAAAAAGCTAACCATGAAATCACCCACGATTCCTTACGGTTTCCTCTGTTACATATTAGACCAGTACAAACTGTTCTGATTTATGACCACCATTGCTCTGTCCAGTGGTTAAGATGTTGATAAACAAACAAAAGGCCTGTCACCACACACAAATATTCTCTGAGATGACAAATTAAAACCAAGACTGCAGCTGCAGGTCTTCAGAAATATCTTTTTAAAAATATATTTTTTAGAAATACCTCTTTTAAACAGTTTGTCTTCTGGGTTTCCTTGGTTACGCTTGAGTGATGATGGTTGTGGGGTCTGTGTGACACTATTTTTTGGCTGTGAACACAACACAGAAAACGGAAGTGGCATTTGATTGGCACAATATACAATTTTCAGATTATTTAAGTGCCACCACATTCCCCTTCCCAAGCATAGTAATTAATGTGACAGAAGATAATTACAGAGATGTGTGAGAGGTATTTTAAAAGACATTAGCAAACATACTGCTGGTTAACCATTCACTGATATTGTGAATATATTTTATATTGATATAAAGTCCTCTGTCAACTGTCAACACATGACGTTATTTTTCTAATTTTCTTATTTGTTATTTTTCTTGTATAATATCCTGAATTTTCACAACATAAAGAAACTCAAGCCTCTCTCTTCCCTTGTGACACTATTTGTTCTGGTTTGGTGAAAGGACACTACCATAAATAAGATATAAAATATAAGATTAAAGATAGAAAAAAACCTCATCCATATGCTAGTTTAAAAAGATGAGTTTTAAGTCTGGTTTTAAAAATGTCTACAGACGAACAAGCTCACAGTTCTTCAGGAAGACCTTTACACAGCCTTTTGTTAATTTCTAACACATTTGAGGTAATTTCTTTTATTAATGTATGGATCTCATGAGAAATGGGTGACTAGAAATGTCAGAAATATACTTGTAAAAGTGTCAGATTAACATTTCAGGCTAGTTATATCCTATATCTTTATTATATCTATATATGTCCTTGTTTTGTAAAGGAACTTTTGCTGGTGAATGGTTTTATGTTATAGAATTGCTGTCATGTAAAATAAAACCATAAGAAGTGCAACATCTAAAGCTCTGGGGTTCTGAGTGGACAAAATCAAAAACAATATTTTTATTGTCTTACTTGTAGTAGTAGTAGTAGTATGTAGTTCACAAAATATGTTTTATGCATCAAAGGAGAGGTTTCTGAATAAACAGAGCTTAAGAAACTTATTATGAAGCAGTACAATTCCATTCTTTCATTTGGAGTTTTCATTGTAACACTTTAGTTTTATGGTCCAACTTACGTAAGCTGTGTGGGACATTATCAAATGGCTTTCCATCTGTCTGCAATTTTCCAAATGTACTGCAAGTGAAAGTCCACCAAATCTAACTATCAGAGCATGGCATCGTTTAGAAGCTTTTATTAAAGGTTGACTATGCATCTTTATATAATTTTTCTTTGTGAATCACTAAATGCTTTCATATTTTCATTCCCAAAAACATATCTGGTTTACTACCATCTGTGTGAACAGAACTTTTGTATACTACATTTATAGTTTGCATTTGTCTAGATTTTTTTATTATTTTCCCTGAGGTTCAAATGCATGCAGTGTCATGCATATGCAAAATATAATTACAATAATGTTATCAATTCAATCAATATCAATTCAGGTTCTTTCCATTATGATATAAAGCAGGGACGTGTAGAAGACTTGTACATTGCCTACCTTTAACTGTGCCTCCTTCAAAAACATTATTTAATTCAATTTAATAAAGCCTTGATTTGTTTTATGTTTAACCTTCAGCCACTCTGATGCAACTGGACTACACTGCAATATGCTGTACAGGGGAGTGAATGGTATGTTTTAAAAGTGCATTACATAGTACATCAAACAACAAAGCCAGAAAAACAGCATATTCTGTGATTAAGTTGCCTTTAACAGTGCTAGAATTTGGCCCTGTGCTGGTTCTTTCCTGCTGAAAACCATTTTTAGATCATGTTGGATAATGTCACATTCCTCTCTGTTCCAGTGTGATGAAGAACAAAGTGGGCAAAACCCAACCGCCTTCTCTGTCAAGGGGTATAAATACAAACACCTCCCCAGAGAGTGAGAGAGGGAGAAAAACAAAAGGGAGGACAAACACCAACATTGGATTTAGGCCCTTAGAGACAAATCTGTGAGCACAAACAAGGACTGGTTGCTCAACATTCAGCCAGCTCAGTAGAATAAGTCATTTGGTGAATTTGGTTCATCTTTTGACTTTAGGAATAGTGTGGCAGCTCAGAAAGTGTCAGACACTGGAGATGGGACGTGTGCTGTTTCTGCTGCTGATCTGGACGCCACTATATGCTGCACTGCACCAAGAAGAACTGAAGAAAGCCACAGTAAGTGCTGAATTTATTGCCTATTTGATTGTGTAGAATTAACTGTATAATATATTTTTATGGTGTGAGGTATAAAAGTAAATGTGTGTTGCATAAGATGCAGAACATTGTATGCAGTAATTTCAGGTTTTTATTTTTGAAAGCACATTACCACCAATAAAGATTTTCTATAAAATTGTTCTCTTTTCAGGGCTATCTAAAGCAATATGGCTATCTGCCTACATCCCTCCTTTATCCCCAAAACCAAGAAGAAGAATTGGAGCAACTGACCAAGGCATTTGGGTGACACACATTTCCTCTCACATTGGCTTTAATGAGTTTTAAGAGAGGACACCCATTAAAGCCAATCGTCAATGTAAAGGCTCTACTCCAATGAAACTGTGTACACAGGTTTTCCAACTTATTTTCCATTCTTCATTAGAATATTCCAGAAAGCAATGGGTCTGCCGGTCAGTGGGAAGTTGGATAGTGCTACACTGACCATGATGAAACAGCCACGCTGTGGTGTTATGGACCCCTTCAACAACATGACCCTCAAATACCGTATAATTGGTGAGCTTTCAGTGCTCAAAATATGCTCAGTGCCAAAACCATTCATCCTGTGCTTTTAGAAGGCGCTGAACCTTCAGCCTAAATGTGGCCAACTAAAGCCAGTTCACAACAGTGTATTTTTTTTGAAAGTCGTGAATTCTTCACACCAAATTATTGTGCTCTTTTTAAAACACTTTAAGAACAGGAAAAACAGAAGATGGATAACATTTTATGACTTTTAACTGGTATCTGTTCATCTACATTGTGGCATAGTTAACAATATTAGCTTTGTAGCCTCTGTACAAATACTGAAACAGGAAAAAATGGATACCAAATTTAGCTGATAGATTTTGGTATGCTGGAAAACTGTAAATGAATTATTTTCTCAACACAAATGAGGGCTTTTTTCTCCAGTGTTTTGTCCTGGGTATTTCTAGGATTTTGAACTGGTCCTGTTTTAAATATGGCTTTCTCCATAAGGGGAGCCTTTTCTGTGGAATAGTAACTGGTTCATTGAAGGACCAGAAAGCAATGATTAATCTTGCAATGTGCACAAAATTCATCAATGTTTCTTACTATTTTTGTGGGGAAAATGACTCAAACTGACCTTTAAACTTACTGGCTGACTTTATAAAAGCTCTTCATCTCATATTTCTTCTAATTTGTATTCTGACAGGTCAGTGGCGTAAGAAGATGCTAAGTTACCGTATCTATAACCATGCTTCTAGTTTGGGGATGGCTAAAACTAGAGCTGCCATACAGACAGCTTTCAGATACTGGAGCGAAGTTTCTCCGCTTCGCTTCCATGAGGTCAGCAAGGGATATGCTGACATCAAAATCTCCTTTCATGGGAAAGACAGAACCTGCCCTGCACCGTTTGATGGACGAGGTGAGAGAGGATAAGAAAACTCTGTTTGTTTGGGATTAATGTTCAGGACAGAGACTGAATCCCTGGAGATATTTATTATATTGATTTACACTGTTGAAGAGACAAAACAAGCCACTACTGCAGAGCTGGAGAGAGAGAAAAAAAGACTGCTCTGAAACAAAATATGTAATGATTTGCATTTACATTCAGTATTATACAAATTTGCTGTGGTGTTCTGCAGGTGACGTGTTGGCTCATGCTGATGGCCCAGAGTCTGGTATAGTTCACTTTGATGCAGATGAGATATGGACTGAGGGCCAGCGCTTTGGGTCAAATCTGAGAATTGTAGCAGCTCATGAAATAGGACATGCCCTCGGGTTAGGTCACTCCCAGTACCGCACTGCTCTTATGGGCCCTGTGTACACTGGTTACCGTGACAACTTCAGACTCCACCCTGATGACATCCGTGGTATCCAGGTGCTTTATGGTAAGAATGGGGTCAGGGTCCAGTCCAACAGTTGGAATTCATTGTCGAGTTTGCAGATCAGTGCTTTCTGTTCCACTTACGTAACCCATAATAATCCTCAAATCCTTGACTCACAGCTCTCACTCACTGCAGTTGCTGAATAGCACAGTGAGTCCAAAAATAAGGAAACAGAAACTTAAGGAACCCATTTGAAGAAACAAACATTTGTTGCTTCCCCCACAGCTTGTGCCTAATTTTGGATCATTGTCTTTATCCTTACTTTTCTGTTTCCTTACTTTTGAGACACACTGTAAATAGTAAATGTAAATAGACCCAGGATTTAATGTTGTCATTGTAGTGTGAAAATTAATCTATAAATGAATAAATAAAGGGCGGCACGGTGGCGCAGCAGGTAGTGTTGCAGTCACACAGCTCCAGGGACCTGGAGGTTGTGGGTTCGATTCCCGCTCCGGGTGACTGTCTGTGAGGTTCTCCCCGTGTCCGCGTGGGTTTCCTCTGGGTGTTCTGGTTTCCTCCCACAGTCCAAAAACACACGTTGCTAGGTGGATTGGCGACTCCAAAGTGTCCGCAGGTGTAAGTGTGTGAGTGAATGTGTGGACTGGCGCCCCCTCCAGGGTGTATTCCCGCTTTGCGCCCAATGATTCCAGGTAGGCTCTGGACCCACCGTTACCCTGAACTGGATAAACGGTTACAGATAATGAATGAATGAATAAATAAAGACTCAGGGTCATAGTTCTAAGGACAAGTTCAATATATTTCCAAAGCCTAAAAGATATATGCCTTTCAAAGAAAGTGAATAGCCTTTTTGTTTATATATATATATATATATATATATATATATATATATATATATATATATATATATATATAGGGTATATTGCCTACTATACAATATTAATCAATTTGATTTTGCAGCAGTTAAATGTCTTCATTTTGTTTTTCCTTTGGTTCAGGTAAGCCTGTGGGAAATTTGCCAGTGGCCCCTGCGGTGCCGAATAAACCTGCAGCAGACTCGAAAGTCCCTGATCCTTGCACAGCGCCCCTTGATGCTATAATGCTGGGTAAAGAACAACTGTAGACTAAGACAGCATTATCTCCCCTATTTTAACTCTGTACATGTAATAGCTGTGACCGCTGGTTCCAGTCACCACCAGTGTAAAGATATCGAGGTCGATCAGTTCAACTGCAATGTATCGTTTTACATGCAACTTAACTCAACACTGAGTTAACAATCAAATTACTCAGGAATTTTGGAAAATCAGTAAAATTAACCTTCAAGGTATTAGAATCTATACAATCATACCTTGCACGATCTTAAAGAGAGATATATTTACTGACTGGTTGTTCCACTCAGGGCCTCTTCAGAAGACTTTTGCATTCAGTGGAGATTATGTTTGGACAATATCAGACACTGGCTATAACACACCCATTCAGATCACTGTCCTGTGGAAAGAACTGCCCGGACACATAAATGCTGCAGTGCATTCTCAGAGGACCAACAAATCATACTTCCTTAAAGGTACACTTGTCACCTTTCACCCACAGCATGACACCTTCACAGACTCAGCACTGATTGAGCTTTTTGACTGAACTGAAATCATAATCTACAGCACCAGAGAAACACCCCTGATTCCTGCTTTGTTCCACATTACATGTCTTTCTTTGGTACATTCAAGCTTAGACCTTCTAACACTGCATTGCCCTTTTTAGGTCAGAAAGTGTGGAGGTATTCTGGCTTTAAGTTGGACCATGGCTACCCAAAGCTGCTAATTATTCCTCCAAACATTGACTCTGCCTTTTATTCCAGCACCAGTAAAAAACTCATCTTCATCAAGGTAAACCAGAACACTGAACAACCACTGAACAGTGAGAGAAGCAAGTTGGTTTACAAAATGGATCTGTTTTGTTCAGAAAATATTAATGTAGACATATGTTAATGTGCTACCAAATTTAACTGCAGTTTTTACACATTGGATTTTGAAATTATCAGCATGAATATGTTCATTTTATTGAATTGATCAGGCCTTGGGGGAGGGGGAAGGGAGGGGGGGGCAAGACTGAGATGCATTCTTTGCATAATGCATTATATATGTAATTTGTAATAATTCTACTGTAAAGGTGATTTATAATTTTATTAATTTTGTTCAATAAAAGATTAAGTTTCATATGAATTAAAGTGTATATAATAAATTCTAGTGGAGTCTGGAAAAAAAAATGTGTGTGTGTGGCCTGGAGTGAGGGGCACAAGCAGTAAATGTTTGGGAACAACTGCACATCTAATGAAAATGATCAGTCTGTATGCTTACTAAAATGTCTCAAGTTCAAGATTTGTTTTCTCCAATTTGTTCCTTTAAATATCCGTATGTTGTTATTGATCAATGATCTCTCTTTGTTTTTCCTCAGGGTTCTGAGTATTGGCAGTGGGATGAGTTGAGTCCCAGTAATGAGTTCAGGCACCATTCTAAACCACTGTCAGATCTAGTGGTTGGGTTACCGTCCAGCCCAGATGCATCGTTCACCTGGACAAATGGTCACACTTATGTCTTTAAAGGTGAAAAGTACTGGCGCATAAACCAGAGGCGTTTCATAGAAAAGGGCTATCCACTCAGCAAGAGTGAGCGCTGGATGCACTGTGAAGATTAACCCACTAGAAAGCAGCAATGCTTATTACACTAGTCAGAAAAACATTCAGTATCAGAACAATTTATATTAGATTAGAAAATGTATTATTTTCAAATGTATAAATATACAGAACTGTACAAAAATCAGAGACCAACATTCATTATTTTTTCAGCGACTTAAAAACAAAAGTATTACACAAGTGATCTTCCAAAACGTGGACAAAAATCACACACCTATAATTATGCAACATAGGTCATTCATAATTCATAAAGAATATCATTCATAATGATATGAATGTTATTAAGCACAGCAACAGAAGATGCATGGTTTTAGTTTACAATTAATACAAAATAAAAAAGAGTGGGAATATTATCTGCAATTATGTAGTGTTTTTTTTATAGGGATGTTCTTTCCCATTTTCCGAGTTACAGCTCCACATCCTTTCAGACCTTTAGTGTTTAATTGCCATCTCACATTGGAAGGATGGACTGAAACACCTTATTTTAAAACTTTAACAAGAGTGGAGCTTTATCTTTTTTTTTATCACAGAAAACTAAAGCTGTGTATCTGATGACAGTGCTGGTGGTCTATCTGCATGGTTGTTGGGAGTCCCATTTTCTCCCTTTTCTTATTTATATTTATTTAAACACGTCAGTTATTGAAACTTCAGATAGTTTCCATGGGACATCCCCCTTATTTTGCAAGTTATCTAATCTCCTTTAAAATATATATTGGAAAATGAATGAATTCTACTTAGTCTGTTCTGGAATGAAATAACTAAAGGGTGGTCTCTGAATTTTGCACAGTTCTGTATTCTGCCACGTCTAGACTGTCAAAAACGACATGGGTCTTTGGCCATTATTCTATACAGTCTAGATGCATACATATTATCTTGAATTTATTTAACTAATCCAGATGGCTATTATGTACGTACACGTGTATTCACTAAATATACACCCAGTTAAGGTTCCTCCATTTTATAAACTATGGATATTGTTAAGATGTCTATGTTAAAAACCTTAGGTGGTGCTCTGGTCATTTTTAAAGTGTTACAAATGCAGTGTTGACCTGTGTTTTTGCTACTAGTCAGATCCAATCTGTGGCCAACACTTTAGCCACTTATAGATAATAGATAATATTACAAAAAGGATTATGTCATGCTATAGTGTTTATACTTTGTCAGTATAATGCTTATTTTCTGTCTTGGTGTACGGTAGGTAATAACAGTTTATCCTGTAGGTTTCCTCATGAATATTCATGTAATTCAGATCCCACCAGAAGTTGTAAAACTCAAGAACATTGATACATGAGTTGCTTTGTTTTATTTGCATGTTGCATCATTCTAAAGGGATGAATTTATCCATATGAATCACTAGGGCACAGAATACAGCAGTGGAAAGTCCACCTCCTCCCTAGAGAAAGTAAACAAAAGAAGGTTCTATTCACAACTGACGTCAGAGATAAATTGTGTGGAACTGAATATTTGATTCTAGGTTATAGAATTAGTCAACATTTTGAGACTGAATATGAGTAAACATCATCATCTACTGCTAAAATGCTCTTGTTAAGTGATGGTTAGTGTTTGAGGTTTAAAAGGACAGTTAGTATTTGTGCTTTTCGTCTCTGTATAAAGTCCAGAGGAGATCCCGTGTTGTTTTAGCACTGATATTATAGATTCCACAGACTTTTTCCTCCTGTGCCTGTAGTCTACACATTGTGCCTGTGTAATTCACAGACTTAACCCAGTCTCTTTACCTCCTCGAGTAGGAATCATCCCTAGGGAATCTTCCCCAGAATTCACAGTGTTTCAAAATAAAAGGTCCCCAGCTCTGAGGCCTGTGTGTTTGAGTGTGTATGTTCACACTCGTAAAACTGCAGACGATGAAGCTGTCAGAGGCACCATGGATCCGGTCTCGTAATCAAAGTCAATCATGGTGTGGTGGATGGTGCTCAAGCTGCTCATGGATGACCCAGTACTCATCTGCCGCTCTCGCAGACTCGCTAGGTAGCTCTGATAGAGACAGTAATGAGAGAAAAGAAACATTTTCCAAACATTTTAAATTGTAACATACTCATTTATGATTTTTTAGTATTGATTTCTTTGCTAAAAGCAACGAAAAAACATTGAGCTTACAGGATATTGTATTTCAAGGTATTTAAAAAACAATCAGATTGACATAATATTTGTGTTTCTTGTTTCTCCAACACTATTTTAAACCAAGGATATTGTACTTCTTTGCTCAAAAACACATTTATACTTTTGAGAAGGCTTAACACTTGGTGTTGGAGGTCCAGAGAAAGCAGTTCCACTGTTGTGTAGCTCACATACCCATCTACACAGGCACTAAATTAAATGATTTATTTATTTATTTTTTTGTTTTTGATTATGCAGCTGTTCCAATACAATCACAAATTTACTAAATATGAGGGGTGTCATGAATCGTTTGGATATATTGTATCTATATAGGGGCAGCACGGTGGCGCAGCAGGTAGTGTCACACAGCTCCTGGGGCCTGGAGGTTGTGGGTTCGATTCCTACTCTGGGTGACTGTCTGTTGGTGTGTTCTCCCTGTGTCCGCGTGGGTTTCCTCCAGGTGCTCCGGTTTCCTCCCACAGTCCAAAAACATGTGTAGGTAGGTGGATTGGCGACTCAAAGTGTCCGTAGGGGTGTGTGTGTGTGTGTGTGTATGTGTGTGTGTGGATTGGCAACTCAAAAGTGTCCGTAGGTTTGAATGTATGTGTGTCTGTGTTGCCCTGTGAAGCACTGGCGCCCCCTCCAGGGTATATTCCCGCCTTGCGCCCAATGATTCCAGGTAGGCTCTGGACCCACTGCGACCATGAACTGGATAAGCGGTGAATTAATGAATGAATGTATCTGTATATGTTATTGTGTAGGATGGGAACATTTCATTTGTTCATGTTCTATATCCATTTAATTTTGTTCAGGATCGTGGAGGGTCCAGCGCCCACCCGGAATCACTGGTATATAATCGATTGAGCAACTAATTATTGAAAATTGATAGTGTGTCCCCTTGTGGCCCCTTTTAATGTGAGATTTTGGCCAAAGTGGACCCAACCTCACATCAGTTTGCCACCCTGGTATTAAACCACTGAAATTTCAAGAAGCTGGATGCAATGTTATGATTCAGCCACCAGGTGGAAGCAGTTTAGTACTATTCATGGCATCTGTTTTGTATCATAGTGGATTAAATTAACTTTCTTTGAATTAAATACTAATTCCAATGTTTAAAATTATGACAAATTTCATGGGGATTTTGTTGTACAGAACACTGACATACTATGAGAGTCAATCTTTTTGTCCAATTTGATCTTCTATAGTTTTAAAAGAATATTAAAATAAAAAGATTTTTTTTCCAGTCATTGTTTAATTCTGTGTTATTTATGTATTGATTACCGGGGCAAGGACGTCTCCTGCATAGCGTTTTAAAGGTGGTGGTCTGCGGCGGTATGTCCCCTCTGGTCTCCTCCGAGCATCCTTCTCTCTGATCTTCATCAACTGGACTTGCTTCTGTTTACTACTTACAACCACTGAGAGAGAACAGAGATCAGTGTTACCCCATGTGTAACTTAATACCATCTCTGTTTCTGAAACTGTGCCCTATTCACTATATAGTGCACTATTTGTGTGTTCCACTGTTTTGTCACAGAGTCCTAAACATAGTGGAAAATGTTCAGTGCACAAAAATACTCTTGCAATACATTAATGGACAGAAGATACCTGTGATCCAGTGTGTTGTTTGGTACAACCACCACAAAGTATTGTCCAAAATAGTTCACTACCATCCTGAATTCAGTTCCCTAATATAGTGCAATGTATAATTTGTAATAAAGGGAATAGTGACACAGCATATATCTATAGTTTCTTGTGTTTGTTGAGGTAGAAGAAAAACTCAGGGGTCAGAGACTTCCTCAGCCTTAATGTACTTGGATATATAAGCTTGTTTTTCTAAACCTAGCTAATGTAACTTCACTATTACAGACTGCCCTTCCTGGGCTGTTTTGTTTTTTCCTGCAATTTATATGTTGAGGTTTTAGTTTAAGCTAGTGTTTCCCAGTCCTGGTTTTAAAGTGCCCCTACACTGCAGAGTCTGACTTCCCTAGTCGTGAAAATACCTGATTCTTTCAACAGAAAGGTACTGGAGAAGCATGGGCTCTTTTCTGCAGGAACCTGCAGGATCTGAACTAGGGCAGCACGTTATTTTGCCACTCATTAAGTAAATGTCACATAATTTCACAAATGATTAGCATCTAATGTGCTCCATTTAGGAATACACCCACTACATCAAAATCAAGCCATGAACAGGGCAATCAGCAAATGTGTGCTGTAAGAAATCTGAATAATCATA
This sequence comes from Hoplias malabaricus, assembly GCF_029633855.1. Taxonomy (NCBI): domain Eukaryota; kingdom Metazoa; phylum Chordata; class Actinopteri; order Characiformes; family Erythrinidae; genus Hoplias; species Hoplias malabaricus. The sequence goes on along the minus strand of NC_089813.1, from coordinate 32,606,493 downwards.
AGCTTAGACACAGTGATGAGTTTGCTGCGAGATCTCTGATGATCCACAGGTGTGTGTGTGTGTCATATAATGAAAAATATTAAATTTTCTTGTGTTTACATAAGGGATTTCACAGCAACCAAATAATTGTAGTTTAATTGGCAAGTTGTGCGCAGCTCACTTTTAAACTCTGAACAGTGGGGTTTCCTGATCCGACTTATTAACCTCCCCAGATATGCACATTTTACTAAATCAAGCCTGGCATAACAAGCCATTCATGATTTTATTCCCTGAGATCAGTATTTAGGCCCACGCTGCTGTTCCTCACTTTCTGAAATACATAATTCAAATATTAGCTTTAAAGCAGAATATTTCATTAATTTTATGCTACCCTTGAAGGAAGTTTGGAAATTAATGATGAAGTACTCCTGGGATTCAAGGTTAAAACGGCTGTGCTACAGCAGGGAAACTCTAAATTGTGTAGTGTAGGGCTGATCAAGCACCAGAACTAAGAAACAATATGATACATAAATGGGTCTCGATATATTATTGGCTGGTGTTGCTCTTACCTTCAGAATGTGAGAGTCCTTTGGCTGTGAGCTTGCGCTGCACCAGAATTCCTAAAACAGCTACTGCAGGCCACATGCCAACCATGGCCCAGCTGTACCAACACATTGTCCCCTGCTGGTCAGTCCTCAGACCCACGTACGCCCGCGACAGTAACATAGGTGTCTCCACACAGTAATCCACGCATGCTGTCACCATGGCAGCACCCACAGTCGCTGTAGCAACAATCGTCATTGCTCTCTGCCAACACAGTGTCAGCACTGCAAAAAACACGCTCGTGCCAAAAACTGAGCCCACGGGAACCCACACTGGGCTAAAGATGGGGTAGTATTGTCCAGCTGCTACCAGGGCAGAAACAGAGAGCAACAGCCCCAGCTGGAGGCCGGTCAGAAACAGTCCCACACAGCGCACCAACACAGTCACCAGTCCACCCAGCAGTCCGATGCCCAGAGATATGCCCGCCCTGGTTTCTGCGTCCAGTGGAGAGTCCAGCAACTGCTCCCGGAGACACAGCAGATAGCCAACACCAGTCCCAAACACCAAGCCCGACAAGAACATCACCATCTTAAAGCAGCGGTACCCTGCAAAGATAGAAGAATATTAAAAGTTTTCAGCAAATCCAATGCTGAAAATGTTCTTTATCAAGGAATATACACAATAACCATGTTTCAGTGCAAGAAATGTGAATTTAAATGAGTCGAATGGTGTATTTTTGAGACCATGGAAATGCAACATTTCTCTAGCTCTATGTTAGCGTTGATAATCTCTAACATGGTTGCAAGGTTTGGTTTACGAATATGGTTTCAGTTCAGTTTTTTTGAAACTGTAAATAGGGTTCCAAAATTATCTTCTCTGGTATTCTATTAATTTCATACAGTACCTAGGCTGAACGTAAATAAAATATGTATATACAATCAATTCTGTGTCTACTCTGTTTTTGGCACTGTATAGATCTAAAACACATTACTGACCATGATCAGAAAATCTGTTCTATATGATGAAAAAATAAATGTTATGTTCCAAGTGTGTTCTTGGCGTCAGTATACTATTCATTTTAAATATAACTCCATATAGATAGGTTATCTTTTATGAGCATCTATAAAATGGCGTTTGTTGAACATGACAAAAACTGTTATCCTCTGTTGTCTCTTCCTTCACTGCCTGTGCAGAACCTCTGAGCAGAGATCCAAAAAACAGGAAAGACAGTTTACAAAAAAGACGAGGGCTACAATAGGCGGTAATCAGCACGAGCTGTTTAAGGAAACAAAATATGGCGTCCAACTGGGTTTCTCAGTTTTTTTTTAATAGAACCTCCACCTGAAGACATCCTTGCAGAGTTTATGCATAGGACACTCACAAACATTGTGTTTATTTTTAGGCCAAAAATGAACAGGTTTAATAAAATTCCCTAATTGTTTTGAGGCCAAAACCCCCAAAATTTTTCAAGAGGAATATAATACAGGAACCAAATCATGCTTAATAAACTCATTTGAGACGAAAAATTAAAAGCATTTAATTTCAGGTGTGATTTTACATACTCAGCAATGCAGGTGTGTGTGTGTTTACGCATTGAGATTTCTCAGGTTAATATTACGATCATCCAGACTCACCAAAGAAGCAGTAGACAGCCCCCAGCATGAAGAACATGAAGCAGGCTACTGTAGGAATGACCTCATACTTCTTCCTGACCTCCAGCACACAGCTGTCTGCCGTGGGCAGGGTGGGTCTCACTCCCTCCGTTATGAGCATAGATGGATCTGCCATTCTGCTTCAGGAGTTCAGTCTTAAACAGAGTTAATCTCTGACTGGAAACTAAAGGCCATCCTTGTACATAGTTTGAAGATAAAATCAGACAAACTCTGGTTGACTGGATAGCAGTGCTCTGTTTCAGTCCATCACAGTCCACTTCACTACTGTGGAATATTGTGCCACTGCTTCTAGGGTCAGAAACAAAACTGGAGGGCCAAAGCACCTAAAACAGCAAATAAGAAAGTTATTTAACAAATATTTTTTCACTTCTTAAGGAGCTGTCATTTTTAAATGATTCTTCTTCAGAGCGAAGACATTATTATTAATATGGAGCTAATTTTGGTGGTGAAACAATTACACTGTTCCTTTATTATGTAAATCCATCACATTATTCATAGATATTGTGAAGATATTTTTTATCATGAAGGGTTAAAAAAAACTATTCCAGTCATGCTCAAATATGAATGGAAAGAGGAAGCACTCTGGTGATTAAGAGCAGAAATATTTCCTGTTTCAATACTAAAGCCCAGTAACACTAAGCTTTCTATGAATGGTTGTTTTGTATTTTCCAATATTATATAATTAGATATTACAGAGAATCGTGGACAGGACATTGCATTAAACAGAATCTTCCCCAATGTGTTTTACTTCCAGCTGTGATTTTCTATCACTCATTTGACCCATTTAATGAATTACTGATATAATATGTAACAGTGCTGACATTTAGCGCTTCACACTTTTTCCCCATTTTATCCACTTCAGCTGTTCTTTAGAGTTGTCATTTTTCCAGCATGTGGATTAAAGCCCCCTTTCATGAATGAATGATGTAACATGTAAACAGTGCCAAAGTTCACGTTTACAGTGAAAATAAGCTGCAAAAGTCTAGTTTCTATTAACTGCTCTGATGTCACAACATCAACACATATGGATCTATAAATCTATTCTGCCTGTGGCTGTTTAGCACCACTTATATTTGTCCAACTTAGTGAAAAGAAATGAAGTGCTGCAACATGCCCAATCCTGATAAGTTATGACATTGCTATGTGTTGCATTTGTGTTGCACCGATACCACCGATACTGGCATTCAAACAGAGTATCGGTATCGACTACAGAGAGCACCGATACCATAGATGCGTTGGAAATGTCCCCTTACTCACTATTCCGTACACGTAGTACACAGTACACTTTTCGGGACACATCCCATGAAGAAGATACTGACGCGCATTCACTCCATTAGATGCAGCTCGAATTTAAAGGCTAAGCACCACTTAATGGACCTCTATGAATATTTCACATTATTTTAGTTACTGACATATATAAGTATGAATTAAAATGAAAATAGCAGCTTAATTTGCTTTAAAACTGGCAATTTTATTAAATTGACGGAAAAACCCGAGCTCAATACGGAAATTCTTGAACGCAATCGTGACGTCACTGGTGGACAAAAGCTGAACAACGTCGCGGTAAAACACGGGGAGGAACCATCATCATCGTCATCATTTTCTTTTCCGCTTCTCAATTTCAGGGTCGCGGTGTGGAGGAACCAACGGTCTTTTAAACCTTATTCCTTGAATTAGTAAGAAATAACATGTTTTCTGACTATCAATAAACACAAGTTAGGAACTCAAATTCCACTGTATTTATTTGTTTGACACTTTTATATAGCTGGTGCTTAGCCTTTAAGTAGTAGCAGATTGTAAATAGACTGGGTATTTCACACTACACTACTGTTTTTGTCGATTTTAACACAATACACGACCCTCAACCAAACACACAACTCGCGTTTCCTAGGAGACACGGATAAATGCGGACGTACAAGTCTCTACGGTTATTGTTTGCACTGCTGTTTGTACAGATTCACAAAAAACAAGTAAAATGGGTTGTGGACATGAAAACTCGGTCTCTATTCACTGCAGCGGTGTCTGGAGATAGGCAGAATAGCACATTGTTGCGGCTACGTTCCATCATAAATGGTTCAGAAACTGCACTAGCGGTAGCACGCGTCACTGTTGCGTCATTTAAGGTGAAATGAAAAATTACAATACAATTGGAATAAAGGCTGTAACAGCGAGTTTTGTGGCTCACTGTGTTCTCTTACATGTAATACTCGTTATTTGGGGACATGTGCATTTAGCACTATTTAATATATTGTAGTTTTTCATAGTTTTACTGTTTAATCCGTCCTCAACTGTAGCGCTCCACGGCATGCGCCTGTATTTAATTTCTGTGCTCTGTTCTCATTGGTCGCTGAAGGGTTGGTGGAGAGTTTCGAGTTCAGCTTCGAGTTGGTGGAGAGTTTACACTACGCGACTACGTCCAAAATCAGGTTGAAAAAAAAAAATCAAACGACCGATGTGCTGAAAATGGTCTGAAACACGATTTCGAGGAAAACATATTTAGAATCAGGCTAAAAGTCGTGTAGTGTAACCCCAGCTTAAGGCATGCCAAAAACACTCACTTCATTCAAGCAAACACAAACAAGCACGCTAACACAGGTCAACAGCAGTCCTTAAAGTGCATTTCACAGTCCTCATGAGTGTAAAAAGCTGTTCAGTCAAGTCATTTGTACTTGTTACTGTGTTGTGAAAATATTTATTTTTTCATGGCTCTGAAACGTTCTCTAATCTCTGCTACTGGGGAAAAAAAGATATGGGCCCTTTAAATCTTTCTTATGGTAAGACCATGAAATGTGATGTACCACAAAAAAGAAATATGCAAACTACACTGGAAACACCTGCAACGCTTCCCCTTTCTCCAAAATTTCCCTTCTGGCAAGACTGGGGGAAACAGAATTCACTCACATGCACCCCTCTCACTCTCTCAGCACTCCTCAGTACCTTGTCTTCCCCTCAAACACAGGATGCAGGCTGAGGAAGTGAGCTCTGTTTGAATGCCATGTATTTTGTCTACACTCATTGTTCTGCACATATGGCAATCTGCTTCACATTGAGAGTCTGTAATAGGCAAACAGCTCCAGTCTAGTACATCACATTGCTTTTATTCTTGTCTGGAACAGTTATTTTTAATTGCTATTTTAATTTTAAAATTTACATTTATCACAATTTTAGTAAATGTACACAGTGAGTGCAACACAAGCATTCAGTCTATTGAGATTAGACTCTATCAGCATGGCACATCCAGACATGGCAGTCTTTGCCCACTCATCCTTGCAAAAGCACTCCAAATCTATCACATAATGAGGGCATTTCCTGTGATCAGCCTTCATCATGTCTCACATAATTTTAATTGGATTCAGGTCTGGGCTTTGATTGGGCCATTCCAAAAATGCTCATCTTCAGCTTGGCTTTTGAGCAGAGGCCTCTGTTGTGCCAAAACCGACTGATATTGGCTTGATCCCTAGTCTCAGCTGAAGAAAAACAGTCCCAAAGCATATTTCCACCACTATGAATGTGGTGTTCTTATGGTGATTTCCAGTGTTGTTTTTGCACATATCTTTTGGAATTATGGTCACAATGTCTAACCTTGCTCTCATCAGACCATAACACATTTCCCTACATGCATCTGGCACACTTGATGTAGGTTTTTGCAAAAGTAGTCAGGCCTGGAGGTTTGTCTTGGTAAGAAAAGGCTTGCCACCCTGCCCAACAGCCCAGAAACCTGAAGAATGTGGGAGATTGTTTTGACATATTGTGCATAACCAGTAATTGCCAGACATAACATTGGTGTAAGCCTGTTGGCAGCCTTCCAAACAAGTTTTCTTCTTGTGATTCCATTATAAAAGTGGTATATCCACAGTAGCCTTTATAATTTCTACAGCTTGTTTACGCCGTACAGGGAAAGGTAAACAAAAATGGAATGGGGTGCTCTGGAACAGGTGCAGATGAGTTTAATTTCACCCAGCTCAATGGCAAGTGTGGGCTAGAAACGGTACACAGCAGCAAGAATTGTGCTTTGGGGTTTTTCCTCTGGGGTGACGGAGTTCCATCTACAACTCCATGAGCTGGAGTGACTTTAGTGATGGAGAACTACTCGTCCAACCACATTTTATCTGTAATATAATGGCATTTTTCTTCTTATAAACCTGCAATTGTTCTAGAGGCATCCACAAGATATTCATTAATAGCTGACTGGGAACATTACAGTTACATTCCTCACACCCTCAGAGGACAGCCGTCTTGTATCTGTAATCAAGACTTGATGTACTGATGTCCAAGAAATGTTGAGTCAGAAGCCCAGCCCCTCTTGAGTATTTTGGACATTCTTTTACTGGCAGGAACTCTATTTTGGTGGTAGGATTAAAATAGATTCTTAAAATAATTTCCTGAATAGTTAACATGCTGCTAATCTGCTACATCTATGTGCTGATTTCACATATTCACAATGGTGCAGTAAAACATGCATGTTATCCATCTTTATCCTTAAAAGCTTACACACCCACCCCAAGCTGAGAAGTCACGTAAAGTGCTCAAAACACCATTTGTTTTGTGTAGTAACATAATTCAACTGCCTTGCTACAATCTCCTTTTTTTCTTAATTTGTAAACCCTAGTTACCTTACGTGTTGATTTAAATTTTTACAATGAACTAACCAATATAATTGGTCCAAAGTTAAAACCTTACATTTACTTCCAATACATGGTAAGAAATGTTTTCCTTCTCTAATGAAGTATATATTGTAGGTATGAGGTTTTATTGAAAATAATGATAAGCACATTTTTCCCTTATAAAACAGTCTGCATATTATAAATGTTTCCCACAGTTGTCAAGGCATTCCCTGCCATGGCTACTCCTCTGAGGAATGGTTTGTTTGGGGATGAAGTGCCACAAAAGCAGTGGAGGCCAGTTAAGTGTGTGTGTGTGTGCATGCAGATGCATCTCTCCCATCCAAGCCCTCACACATTCCCCAAAGAGCAACTACAGTAAAGCAGTGAACATTCAACCACATTTTAGTTTTCATTTGGAAAAACATATTGTCCAGTAATGACTAACGGAGTCTTAGCTTTGCTACATGATCCATATTTGATAAATGTCAGGCTTGGTTTCTAATAAGATTCCTTGGTAAAGATCTATATCACCACATTAGATCATCTAATAAAAAGCCATAAAGCCAATTAATACATGTGCTCTAGGATCTCCCCTTAAAAACTGAGTTTTGGTGATTTAACTACAAGCTCACTGCCAAAACTTACCATGCAATATTTAAACTACCAAGGTGTTAACTCCTCAGACACTAGGCTTTTTAATCGCTTACTGAAGTTATGTCTAATTAATATAACCACTACAAATTATTCAGTTCCTACTATGAAACTCATAGCTAAGATTTTGACAAATGGTGCACTGAAGGATAAACCTGTTGTTTGAGGAAGACATTAAATTTTTAACTACACATTCACATTTGTAGGTTTAGTCTCAACTTTGGGCTCAAGAGCTGAACAAAGTTATTTTGGGTTCATCTCAAGACCTTTACCCTTAAATGGTTGGAAGTTCCTACGGTTTCATTGTTATACCTTAAAAATAACTCAGTATGCATTGTTTCCCATGTATTTATGGAATAATAAGTCCCAGGATGTGTAATAAGCCAAAATTTACACTCCAGCTTGGTGAAAGTTGGATCCAAATGTGTTTTTCAGCATTAGGTACAGAGGAAAGTATACACACATTCAGTATCTGAATTGGAAGTATCCACTGACATTGAATACTGATCTGATTTCAGTAAGGTATTCCTGATTCATAGTAGTAAAATATATAACAATAAAATATACAGTACAGGTAAACAAGGAAGAAATGTAACTACTCTCATATTATAAGGTAGTTTATACAAGGTAACATTTTTGCATTTCAATTGTAGACAAAGGTTCCATTCCCTGGTGCCTATGTTATGTTTAAGTACTGTAAGATGTATGTTATGACAGACTATATAAAGAGGCAAACAATCCAATAATATCATGACACAACAGTATTCATCACGCATTTCGAAATCCACTTTACCAAGATAACACTATTCCGGTTTTTCCCTGTCTACAGTATATTGCCAGTGTTCCTAAAATACATACTTTAAAGCTCATTAGTGATTAACCCCAGTAGAAATTGAGGCTTTAAAGTGTTTGATTTACTAGAAAGAACTTGTATAAAGGGACTTGTAATGAGCACAAAGCACTATAGCTTCTAAGTGAATTGCACTATTGGCAGCATGATGACAACAGTCATCTCCTGAGGCCACAATCCTCAACTAACCACAGTCAGCTTCACTTGTTCCGGTTCAGCAGGAAAATCAATATAAACAGAACATTTCACATGAGAACTTTGGATTTAAGGCAGTAAAATATATCAGACATGAGTCACTGTAATCCCATGGTGTCAGGATTGCAATACTGGTTAAATCTTTCCTTACCCCTAACAATAATTCCTTAAACTTCACAAAGACAAACGTACATTTTTAACACTTTCTGAAAATATAATATGCCTCATACACCATGAGATCCATTTCATTATCTATCAAACTAAACAATTAACATGGTCAATATTTATGTGAAATAAAACCTCAGAAATGTATCACACATTAAAAACAATTTGGAAGAACACAGTTTGGGAGCAGGTATGAATATTTCACTCATTTTGTTTTGACCCCATTTAGTGTCAATATAAAACCGCAATTTTGAAGATGTGCAATATGTTAAGACTTAGCTAAACCGTGGCTAAATTAATTTAATTCCATTTGGAGTGAACCATGTTAAAATCATAATAAATTTTATACATTGCTCCACCATTTTCACAAACAAAAAGAAACGGAACAAATTAACATGAATTAAGTTTAAAGTCATGTTTATTTCTTTGTTGTTGATTGTCTGAAGTCTATGTTCAGTTGTTGGCAGGTGTTTAAGGGCACTGCCCTCTGTATCAGCTGCATGCGATCAAGATATTTATGTACACTTCAGACTTCATTCTAAAGTCTCCTTCTGTGCTATGTTCTAAAAGTTACTGTACCAAATGGAACCAAGGTGAACACTATGGCTGGTACCCTAAAGAACCATTCCATTCTTTTATTTCGTAAACAAAATTTAAGTGTCAAGAACAAATTTAAAAAGAAACTTTTCAAGTGGTAAAGGAATCTCCACCCTTTATAAATATGATATGGTAGTTCACAAGCTTTCCTACAAAAATATGTCTAAAGCACATTGCTGCCATGTATCTCAAACACTGATGGTACATCACTGATGCTCATTAGATATCGTTTCAAAAAGGATTCTTGGCTCGGATGTACAATTTCAGGAAAAACCTTGATACTGTGAAGGATTTCTATAAACATTTAAACGTTTCCTAACACTAAAAATGACTCAAGGCTCTTTAGGGAATCCAAAGTAATTCTCCTATGACATTGCCCCATTTGGCACCCATTTAGGAAGCCAGTAGGTCTTTTTTTTTTTGTCCACATTTTCTTCTTTCCATCCCTCTGGGAGAGATCACATTCATGAGAGAGCAGTGCATTCCACATTTATAAATACCACATTTAGGATAAATGATTAGCCCTTTTGTTTGCACTCTTGTATTAACATAGCTATAACTGAGCGACAAATTGTTTCATTATAGTTCGACCGTGCAAAAAGTAGGACTATAAATAAAAAGACCCAAATTCCCATATGGGTCACTGGATATGGGCGTATACACTTTTGAAGCCGATAGTCTATTGTTTTATTTTAAATCCAGATGCTTGCATAGAGAGCAAACCTAACAACAATAAAGTACTTCACCTGAAGAAACTTTATAGTGCTGAATGAAACTATTCATAAAGAGGTTATGAATAAATCTCCATCTAAACTGGAGATAAAACAATATATTGTGAAACAAATTTGGTTTGAAAAAATATATTTATAAAGCCTGTTTGCTTCTCTGTTATTAGGCTCTTTACTAGTGTGGATAATTCCACTAAACTGAACTTACCATCCACTCATGAATTAACTGGCTCTGTGATTTAAAGTGACATTTCCATGTTGAGTTGTCTGTTCACACAGCTGTCCAGCCGGCTGCAGGAAGACTTTACCTCCACATTAATAGGCTTTCCAGGCAACTCCACGTGCGCCAAGTAAATGGACTTAGCTGCAGTATTAGTAAGGGCTGAGAGAGGAACCCTGACCCTTCAGCTCTCTCTCTCTCACTCACACACAAACACACAGCTGCTGGAGGATTACAGACAGACAGCAACACTCTCTCCCACAACGTTAAAACCTGCTCCAGTTTCTTTAACTAGTGCAACTCCACTTCTTCATAAAAAGCACAAACTATGCAAAGTTGTTGCCTATTTCACTGTAGAGCACAGCCTCCTATAATCTGATTTAAAACAAGGGAACTGGCAATGTATTCAAATATGGCTGTGTATTGTTTGCCCTAGTTCAAAGTCACAGATTTTCAGAGGACTTTCCAAAAAATGGGATTTAAACAAAAACTTTACACAAAACTTGGAACTAAATGGGACTCATGAAAAAATACTAAGTTTATGGAGGTTATGTGTTGTTAGTTATATTGTTGTAAGTAATAGCTACATGCAAATTTGAGCACCCCTGTGACATTTTAGGTAAAATGATAACAAATCATTATAGAGAAGAATTAGTTGATCAATTTAACATGAGATAGAGACGACAAAATAGAAAAAGGAAAGAAACAGTAGGTTTTATATGTTAAATTAAGAAAAAAGCTGAAAAAAGAAGTGTAAAAAATCCAAAACACCTTATTTCCACTTAAGAAGAATCATGCAAACATGGTTAAACTGGGTTTAAAAGATAATGTAACACTGCTCTAATGTAGACTAGCCTTATTTTACATGAGCACAGCACTAACTCAACAAAACAAACTCTCTTGCCCCGTTTAGTTCAGTGGAGTTAATCTCATTGTTTTGTTCTGAGCGTTTATACCAACTTAAACTTGCAGGAAAACACACACACAAAGGGCTTGACTTAATAAAAACAGAACCTGAACACTTACCTGAGGTGGCTGCTCCGCATCCGGGACACACAGCGGGATTAACGGTAGTTTACAAACTAAACTTTACCGCGGAGCTCGAGACCAAACACTGAGCGCGATTATGCAGCTAAATCTGTAAAACACAGGGATCAAATGAATGTGCTGCTGTTTCTGAGAGTGTAAAGAGTCCGAGTGGCGCAGACGGCGGCTTTCACACGCTTCAAACTCAAATCCGCGACTCACTAAACACACGCCAGCTGACAACTGACATCACTGCGTGGCCATCTGCCACACACTCACACTCCTGTGTTTGTTTTCGTGTATTGTTGGGCCGTTACATAGACGTCCGTTTATTTGTGAAGACTTACACAAATATCAGTGTGGCCAAGTAAACGTGGTTCAAAACTCAAGGACAAACTCCATGTAAAGTGAAAGTTAGCATACTCAACTAAATCTATAATTGGTGTTTATAGGTCATTTAACGTATTCTCAAAATAGCAATCATAGACAATTGTATTAAATTAATGTCAAATGCACGTATTCTTTTAAATTTCATTGTTTTGTCAGCTCTCTACGCCCCGTGTGCTGCACCGTTTAGGCCATAATTACGGTGTCTAAACATGAATAATTAAAGTGAGAATTAGTAGCATTTTCATTTGGAGGCCTCATCAGGCTGGTTTATATAATGAGTTAAAGATAGTTTTACTTCTACTCAGCTCTGCTTTTATTTGTGCAACTGTAGTGTTGAAGTCTGTTAGAGAGCTGTTTAGTGGATGTCCACCAATAGCCGTTGAGTCACGGGTGTTGTCCTAGCAACGGACTTGTTTAAGTTTGAATACTCAATTAAATTGTGCCTAATGGAGAGAGAACAGTTCTTTGCCCCTAAACCCACTGACATTCAAAATGTGTGTGTGTGTGTGTGTGTGTGTGGCGTACTGTATGACACCTAAATGGTGTCATACAATCAAAAGGTGCGACAAAGTACTAGTTATTTAAGTTTTTTTATTTTAAGATTTTAAGTGATGAATACTGAAAAAGAATGTCATATACAACCAAGCACTTCTTGTAATTATACTCTGGATAATATCACAATAATAACCTTTGTCAGACACCTTAGAGAGTCACACAACGCCCAGCCCACTGTCTTCCTACCTTCAATTATTTTTGAAAAAGCGTAACAATAGGAAACACAATAACAGAAGTTAGCCTTTTGTATTTAGAATACTTATTACGCAAATCTCCAATCCAGAAAAAAATCAGCACAATGTCCATCTTTTAGTGTTCTGTAATGTACCATAACACATATGTTACAAAAAAGCTCCTTTCCTTTTAGTTTACCAGTGTATCATTAGAGAAAAAAGCAAGTATGTTTTTGTTTTGACATTAATCTTAGAGACAAAAACAAACAAACACACAACAACCTGAAAAGTTTGTATTGTGATAACAGAGCTGGGCAAAAGTGTGCAAATGTGAGAGTCTTTCCAAAGAGGCATTCTGGTGACATTATCTGAACTACAAAAACAAGACAAAGCAATAACAAGCAAGCTGTAGAACATTAGATAAAATGAGAACATATTGTTTTTAAATCTACATCTTTTCATGAAAAGAATCTTGCAGGTTTTATACTGATATACCCGCTTTTGAGGTAAAATGGGAACATTTTATAAGTGGATGGGCAAAATTAGAATGAAAAGTTTGTAGATTGTTCAAGTTACATATTGAAATAATTCATTATTTAAACAAAAAGAATCAGCATCCAGTAAAAGCTTAGCCTTTGCATCAAAGTCAGATTTTGGCTCACCAACATTTCTCAATGCAAAATTGCAAAGAATTTAGATCTTTCACCTTTTTTATACATAATACAGTGGAAAATTCAGGTAACTGAGAACAATCTGAGTCTGTGTAGGGCTTTTCCTCTGATGGCACAGGATAAGAAACAGTCATGCTGATGCAATACATATAGGGTTACCAAATACAGCAGAATATAGGTTTCACTTATAAGTCATTCTCTGCATCAAGAAATACAACCTGAGTCTAACACAGAAATGCTGCAGAGTTCAGAGCCCATCTCAGATGGTCAGAAAAAACGTGGAAAAATGCTCTGTGGTCAGATATGCCCCATTTCAACTTGCTTTCAGAACAAATGCACATCAAGGTCTCAAAGACAAAAACAAAAATATTTATTTAGACTGGGACATATATATATATATAGTTTTTTATTGCATTTTACAAAAATCAAAGGCCCAGCTTTCCCAGAAATAAAATGTTTAGGCAGAAAATTGTATAAGAAGGATGGATGAATGGACAGATAAATCACAGTAATTGCTCAAAAGTTATAATATGGAGTAATTTTATCTTACTACCAAACATCTCCACAAGGTGTCACTATACTTCCATAAAAGCTGAACAAGACGATGTTTTACTATTGTACATTGAAAAATAAGAAAACCAACCCAATCATAACGGAATTTATACATTTACAGTATGTTTTCATGACACTCTGTATTCAAACCCATTGTGGACTCGTGGATTAATGTTGGATTCTTGCAGAATTACTGTCAAACCCATTGCTACACCTTGATGATGCAGATGGTAAAGTGAATCCATTCGTGGCTCATGAAGCCTAGAAACAGTGTGATCTGTTTTTTAGGACCTGGATTACTCACTGATGCTTTGTCACATCATTAGATCGTTTCAGGTTTTCTGCTGATTGTTGAAAGATGTAAATCATGTCTGTAAGTTAATCATTTCCAGATTCATGAAGACCAATTTAAAATAATATTGAACTGAGCTAAATTGCTTAATTCTAAGTAAAAATTTGTCATATTTTACCATAGCAGTTTTTAGCATCATTCATTCATTCATTATCTGTAACCGCTTATCCAGTTCAGGTTCACGGTGGGTCCAGAGCCTACCTGGAATCATTGGGCGCAAGGCGGGAATAAACCCTGGAGGAGGCACCAGTCCTTCACAGGGCAACACACACACTCACATTCACTCACATACTTACACCTATGGGCACTTTTGAGTCGCCAATCCACCTACCGACGTGTGTTTTGGGACTGTGGGAAACTGGAGCACCCGGAGGAAACCCATGCGGACACAGGGAGAACACACCACACTCCTCACATACAGTCAGCTGGAGCGGGACTTAAACCACAACCTCCAGGTCCCTGGAGTTGTGTGACTGCCACACTACCTGCTGCGCCACCGTGCCGCCGTTTTTAAGCATCATTCAGGCTGAAAATATATATTTCAGCACACTTCTGTGTCACAGGGTACCAGTCGTTCCTTGTGCTACCACAGATTCAGCCCCCTACACTCTGAAGATACTCTATGGCAAGTGAAACTACAAACTGGCAGAATAGTGAGGCCATGAACACCTTGCACCTTGTGAAACACCAGAGGTTTTCACCTAAAACAAGTTAGGTTTGCTCAGCATTGTGAACCGATGCTCTCCCAACTGGCAAACCCAGTTCAAGTTTCCAAGTTCCTTGGGGTTGTGGGACCTGGATCTGCAAGCAGACTAGTGGCACTGTGATATTCCACACAATGCACAAACAGTAAAGTGCAAGATCTAATTAACTAACAAAGGTATTAGTAAAAGAGCAGCATGGTGGCGCAGCAGGTAGTGTTGCAGTCACAGAGCTCCAGGGGCTTGGAGGTTGTGGGTTTGATTCCCGCTCCGGGTGAAAGTCTGTGAGGAGTTGGTGTGTTCTCCCCGTGTCCGCGTGGGTTTTCTCCGGGTGCTCCGGTTTCTTCCCACAGTCCAAAAACACACGCTGGTAGGTGGATTGGCGACTCAAAAGTGTCCGTAGGTGTGTGAATGTGTGAGTGTGTGTGTTACACTGTGAAGGACTGGCGCCCCCTCCAGGGTGTATTCCTGCCTTGCGCCCGATGATTCCAGGTAGGCTCTGGACCCACCGCGACCCTGAACTGGATAAGCGCTTACAGATAATGAATGAATGAATAAAAGGTATTAGTAAATACGTGTTGGACCTTACAAGTAATAATATTAGACATAACTTAGCACCAAATGAAATTTCTGTTTGCACCCTACTCTTTGTAAAGGTATAACTGTTGTTCTCTAGTTTCAAGAAGAAGAAACAACTGATATTTCATCACTCACACCTGAATGGGGCTGATTGGTGCTGTTGCATAAAACTACAACCAATATCATCACTGAGTATTATTGCTGTATCATTGACTTTATGATTATAGGCCACTAAACTTGACTGGACAAAGCCCAAATCCTCTTGTGTAATATTCAGGTTCTTTGTTTTGGAATTAGTCTTGGCAGTACTGGGCTTATTAAAGGCAATTTGAAGCACAAACATCTGAAGTGGCATCGGTGAGCTGTTTGTCAGTGAGAGAAAATGAATGCTTGCGTGTGATTTCTGAGCAAGACCTCAGACTAATTATTTCAGCAAGATCAGAGGAAGAGAAGAGTGAAGGAAGCAGAGAGGAGACAAATGCAGTCAGATTAAAAGCAGAGAGAAAAAAAAGACAGAAAGTGAGAGGAAAAGAGAGACAGCAAGATAGAGAAAGTAAAGTGATAAGGATGGTGGAAAGAGAAATGAGAAATTGTAAAAAGGTGTGTGTGAGAGGACGAATTAAAGAGAATGGGCAGAAGGATAAATAAAATGAACGTGTGAGAAAGGAGTGAGACGAATTGTTGCAAAAAGAAATAAGGGACAGACAGACAATGACAGAGAAAGGGAGGGAGGGAGGGAGGGAGGGTGAGATAGACAAACAAGGGGAAGAGAGAGAAGAAGAAAATGAGGCACAGAGAAAGAGATAGTAGGAGGTACAATGAGAGAGAGAGAGAGAAACTTTTTACCCTGCACTTTCACACTTTCATTAGAAATAGCCTACGGACAGAGTGAGGCGCTGGTGAAAACGATCCCACAAGAGACCTGATTAAACATGAAATTCAAATCTCAGCGGTACATTTACATGATCAAATATTAATGAACCATTTTTCTATCTCTACACTCTCCTGGACCAGCAAGCAGACAAGGGGAGTTTACAATGAAATACAATTTCCTGGATGTTCTCTTTCAGTTCTAACTCACACAAACATGAACAGAACACAGAAAAAAGGAAAAGGTAAGTAGAACGAATCCAAACAGAGGGACGGAGTCGTCTTAATGCTTTTAATCCAAGAGCAGAACTCTCTAGCATGGTATCAGAGGAAACGGAGCGAAGTGCATTCTGAAAAGGCCTGGCTCTGCTGTGATGGCTATGAAGGCTCTAAAGCTTTGTAAGCTGTGGGTGCGTAATGCAAGAGGCTGCAACACACGAAAGAACGGCCAGCGTAAACCATGCCGTCTACAGCCAACCAAAGAGATCAAATTAGTCTTCATTTCAGACTAAAGGTTACACAAGCATAATGGACGATGCGAGGACAGGGATAGTACTATGTCAAAGCAAAACCATTAAGATCTATTCACTCTCTCTCCTTCTATCTTTCTCTCTCTATCACTCTCTCAATCTCTCCCTCTCTCTGAGAGATATGGAGGCTAATGCCAGTGCCACAGAGGCTGTTTTGTGTTGTAAGAAAGCTTTTTCTCTGTGATCTCTAATGTAAAAGAGATGAAGTACAATGAAACCTTATCATCCAGTTATTATAATAGCTGCTTTTTAATATTCCCGATGGATAATTGAAGAGATATTGGGGAGACACACTGATAATTAAGTTAATTGGAGCTTGTGCTGACCAGTTCGTCCAAGAATCGCGTGTGGGTCTGCGAATGAATAATAGTTTTAGGTGTTTTTTTTTTGCAACTACACTTACCACTACTCTGACTGTGACACCATAAAGATGAAGGCTTGGAAATACAGATCTTGGAAAAACGTTTCAAGAAATTTATATAATGTGGAGGTTCTATAAACCAAAACAAAATCTTATTAAAAAGTATTTCGGATTTGGGTTGTGTATGAAAAATAGAGCTAATTCAGTCAGAATTCAATTTTACCCAGATGTTCTCTAATATTTCTTTATCCCTTAGAATTAAAAATTATTATTTTGTTACTGTGCATTAAACACAGACATGGGTAAATGACCTCTGTTCTGATTGGCTGCTGGTTTCTCAATCAAAACGCATTTCATGTTTGTTACAGATACAGATAAATGTAGCATTGGGTGTCTTGCCCAAGGACTCTTATTGGTGTAGCATAGCCTGCATACTACATAACAGTATATTTCCTACCTATTTCACTATAGGGAACCAAAAGTATTACTGCAGGTTTAAGATGCAGTGTTTGTAATTGGGAGTAGTTGTTCTGTGCATTATCTTGTTGACGTGGGAAACTCAGGTCACCTTTGTTTTATCTCTTATTTTCTCAGTGGTGTTTAATAACAGCTGAATAAAGTGCCAGGAGCACTTTCCCTCAGGAGCAGCGGAAACACATGACCAACACCAACATTGCTCTAGAAACACTGTGGAATCTGATTAAACAACACACTCAGATAGAAGACACCTGACTGAATGTACTGAAACAGTCTCAGGTTTTTCAGTGTCACATATTTAAAAAGAGTAAGAGCTTTAATGATAGTGTTACTAAGTCCTCAAATGCCAGAATGCAAAAATGTAAAATAAAAAAAAAAAACCTTGACAATGTGTTTCTTTGACAGACTGTCTCCCTATCCATGGTGTGTTCTTTTCCTTTGTCCAGCATATACCCTGTCCCCTCAGGGCTTGGAGAAATATTGACCAGACAATCAGAACAAAAGTTCCAAAACATTGCTCAAGTGATATATATTCTGTGTACAGACAGTGGGGTTTGAATAAGCTATTAATCTCATGCTTGCACCTTATCAACAGATATATATATATATATATATATATGGGCGGCACGGTGGCGCAGCAGGTAGTGTCGCAGTCACACAGCTCCAGGGGCCTGGAGGTTGTGGGTTCGTTTCCCGCTCCGGGTGACTGTCTGTGAGGAGTTGGTGTGTTCTCCCCGTGTCCGCGTGGGTTTCCTCCGGGTGCTCCGGTTTCCTCCCACAGTCCAAAAACACACGTTGGTAGGTGGATTGGCAACTCGAAAGTGTCCGTAGGTCTGAATGTGTGTGTGTCTGTGACTGGCGTCCCCTCCAGGGTGTATTTCCGCCTTGCGCCCGATGATTCCAGGTAGGCTCTGGACACCCCGCGACCCTAAATTGGATAAGCGGTTACAGATAATGGATGGATGGATATATATATATCACTGCTTAATCCTGATCTGGGTTTGGCAGAAAATAGATTTACAAAAGAACAAGTGTCCAGAACCTTACCCCTGTACGTGTGGAGGTCTGAAGAACAGAATGTATGTCATTAAAAAATTTAGAAAATGGGCAACAAATCTGGCAAGTAAAAGCAGATTGAAGATAGACCCTGAATCCTCATCTCTTTGGCTGGCTGATTGGCGGTTTAATGATGAGTTTAACATGACAGAGGTCAGTGAGCAGGAGCAGATTGCTTGTGACAGTGGACAGCTTTCTTATCTGGATGGCAGTCTTTCACTGTATTTCTCTAATTCGGAAATCGCTGTCTAAAGAGCTTTCCAAATCACCATCCAAATCGAACTGTCATGGAGCATTAAGTCGACACAGTGGCCAACCCCCATAATGATAGGGCTTTCTCTTTCTGACAATTTCTCTGTCTCTCTTTCACTTACTCACTCTCTCTCTCTGTCTCTCTCTTGCATTGTTTGTTTCTCCTTCCTTTTCACACTTTTGATTTTTATGGTGTTAACAATGGTCAAACCTAGAAAGCTTTCAGTGGCCACTGCATGGAACCAGGCCTGCTGTGCTGATGAGTGCTCTGATAAAATTTCAGCTCTTCCCACTCACAAATGCAATGCAATACTTCAACAAGAAATTATTCATTGCACATTGTTTACCATTGTTTAACCTCACAGTCCAGAGTGAGTCCTGCTAGCCTTACATTTCAGTTATATGATTTTTTTTTTCGGTGGTCACAATTTTGGGGACCAAGTGTCCTTCTTTGCAGCGCAGTACTAATGTAAACAGATGTGAAAGATGGATTTATTTCTGTAATTCACAGCCCCTCTCCCAGCACTGGAGAATGTCTCACAGCATTTATACACAGAGAAGCCCACCACCATTTCATGCTAAGGAGCAAAAGGCTGTTATCCTCTGTTAACCATATTAGCATTTTTGCCATATATTCTGATAAACAGACTGTTAGCACTTTTGCCTGCAAATTTCTCTGTTCTTCTTACCAAAGTTATTAATACACAGAGCATGTCTCAGAAATCATGTTTATTTCCCTCATGTTTTGTTTTAACATGTAAGAGACTACAAACACAGCCCTTGCTCTCATGCTTTCCCCCCCTGTTTACAGGTCTGGATGTAGTACTCTTATTTTTATTTGCTGTGAAGTGCACTATGTAGTGAGTATGTTGTTTGGGGGTTATATGAGAGAATGTAAAGAATGTCTTTGTTTACTAGCCTTAGTCTATGGGCAGTTCAACATACTCAGGGATTATATTCTTTCACATGGATTAGTCATAACAGCAATGTTTTACACATTTTATGTTTTGTGAGAAAAGAGTGCTGAACCTGTTTAAGTGATGCTGATTGGAATCGCTCATGATGCTGGGACTTGTGTTGATAATGTGTGGCCCAGTCTTGCCCATGGGCTTTTGTCCCATGAGACAGCGGGGTGCTCAGAACAGCTCTCTGTGGTGTTATTTATGGCCGAGATAAATCTCCCCCCAGTGGGACATGGATGAGTGGTTTCACCAGCAACAAACAGAGAAATGAAAATTCTCCTCACAGGACGGATATCGACTGCATGAAGATTAATCCAACAGCAGAATCCAAATTTGCTGGCTAAGAAAAAGCTGTTTCTCCCATCACCAGCCATGACACACAGTGACCATATATCACCTGTCTGGATTCCCCTCATATCAGCAAAGAGAGCCGCCTTTGATCTGATAGATCACCGTTGAAGGCCAACAGCCACTGATCTGAGAGCAGTTTTGCTATTACTCTGATAAACACTGTGCTAAATGAAGGTGGCCTTGGGTCAGCGCAGGGAAAAATTTATTTTAGTGGAGTCAATTCTTGGTTAAAGGCACCCAGGCTGTAACAATTCATTGGCTGAATCCATCAGCATGAAACAAATCTGCCAAAACACAGGGGTCTACTATCAGTGCCGTGCGGAATCCCATTTATGATTTATCACCAAATATGTGTTGAATGGATATTAATAATTTAATAGGTGAACAGTTTTAGGGATACATCATAGGGCAAGAGAGTCAATGTGATCTTTAAAAAGGTCAGAGTGATTAGCTATTCTAATATTTCTACACTTTTTTAACTTGTTTAAAGTTTAATGGTCTTGTTTATGAATAAAAATAATTATAATTCGTATTTACATGCCTTTTTTCCCAAGCTGTCAGATCCACACTCTTTCTGTTACTGTGTCTTTAAGTATATATATTCTTGGCTGCCCTGCATTGCAAAAGCATACTTGTTTAATGCTATTCACTGTAAAGTGTTGGAACTAAAATGCTGTAGGCAAAAAATAGCTGAATATAATTAAATGCATTTCTCCCACATAACAGTAAGCAATAAAATAAACTAAAGAAATAAATTAATAAGAAATGTTTCTTTTCTATAAGGCAGAAGCCTGCTGGGGAGGAGCAACACTCTAAAACACAAAGAGAATATGAAACCCCATAGACAGAACCACAGAGCACTCCTGAATGCTCTTTTCTAATACTGCATACTGTGCATGCTAATGAGGCCGGAAAACAGTGTAGATGTAGTTTAAGCCCAATTTATCTGCTTAAAGTGCCAGTGGATAAAGCAAGATGAAATAAATATGTTATAAAATGTTTCAACACACACATATTTTGTGTGTTTGTGTTGATTATTGCTTAATTACAATAGCTAATTGTTTTTAAGACATTGGCCAAGTCCTAACTGCAGGCCATTTTGAAAGGAACATATTTGTTAAATGTTCAACTACTCAAACTCATGTTCTCTTTTGTTTAGGTTTGGATTTGGAGGGAACAGAACAGTAGGGCTGGTGCTGAACCCGACATGTTGCCATTCATTTATATTGACAGTGGGGGCCATGTATGATTGTTATGTCCATTTGTAGCTTATTTCTGACTGGTGAGACAGACTGCTGAGATGTTCCAACATATCTTCTGTTACAGCCTTCTTCAATGGCCCCTACATCTTTCAACACAATAGTATGTGCTGTATACTGCAAAAATAAGACATATGAAAACATGGTGGAACAGTCACAGGATTGCATCATGAAATAAGTTATTTAAGCTATTTGTTTCAAAGTACACAACATTCAATTCAGAGTACATAACAATCTATTGTTTTTGTCGGTTCTTTTTCGTGCTGTGGTCTTGGCTATGGTGCAATCATTTGAAGTGTAGCTGAAGTTCATGCTCACACACACATGCACAAGCATACACACAAAAACACACATTTCTTAAGCTCTTATCGTGTGACTCCCACATTGCATTTTCAGACAGGTGACCAGTCCTTGGAACTACTCCACTCTCATCAGCATGAAAACACTAATGAGCTCACTCTAAGTGCTAACAGGGAAAGACATTAGCACTGAGGTGAATCATGCTTCTTCAAACTCACACAGCCATTAATAGGAACAACAGCAGATTGTTAGATTTTGAAATAGTGCTTTATATATTTTTTGTTCTCTCTCTGAATGATCTTATGTCTCTAGCAGTAGTGTTTATCTATGTTTTGAATCTACTTTCCGGTTTATTTATTATAGGCAAGGACTGAAATGTCCAGTGATATCATTAAAATGTAAGAGGTTGGCAATTGGTATGCATACACATTTCCCCGTTATGTAGACTACTGGCCATCTGCATGTTTTAGAAACAGGGCTATTAACAGAGTTTGGCTCCATTTGAGGTTGCACCAGCCACTAATATTGAAAGAAGGGTTCACACAACGTGTTAAAACACTGCTGTGAGGGAAAAGGCATTGCACTTTAGATTATGATGGGACAAACCAGAAATGTCCAAAGATACTCATTATGTGGCCAGCTTGGCCTAATAAATAAGTCCATAAAAAGACCTTGTTGTTAGTTCAGTTTCCAAATGAATCTAGTCAGTCATCTTTTCAGCTTCCTTGTTGCTGTCCTAAGAAAACTTGTAACTCAGATTTGTGTAGATTTTTAGTTTCCTACATCAGCAGCTGTCCTTCAGATTGTTTGAAAAATTCATAATGAATGGGGGGCGGCACGGTGGTGCAGCAGGTAGTGTCGCAGTCACGCAGCTCCAGGGGCCTGGAGGTTGTGGGTTCGATTCCCGCTCCGGGTGACTGTCTGTGAGGAGTTGGTGTGTTCTCCCCGTGTCTGCGTGGGTTTCCTCCAGGTGTTCCAGTTTCCTCCCACAGTCCGAAAACGCACGTTGGTAGGTGGATTGGCGACTGAGTATGTGTGTGTCTGTGTTGCCCTGTGAAGGACTGGCTCCCCCTCCAGGGTATATTCCCACCTTGCGCCCAATGATTCCAGGTAGGCTCTGGACCCACCACGACCCTGAACTGCATAAGTGGTTACAGATAATGAATGAATGAATGATGAATGGACCAACTCTGGCTGAAGTTATCAATGTCCTCAAAGTCATTTTTTAAACAGTCTTAGTTCAGTGTTTGGCTAATTCCAATATTGCCTCATGTCATCTTCTTTTCCGCTTAGTCCTCCCAGTTGACTGTGCCTGGTGCACCTCCAGCAGGAAGCTTTCATGGGGCATTGTGACAAGTTTCCCAAATCACCTCAACTTGCTCCTCTCACCATGAAGGCTCTACTTCACTTCAAGATCCTTCCAGATTGCAAAGCTTCTCACCCAATCTTCTGCAGGAGAAAACTCATTTCAGCCACACTTGTCCGCACACTCATTCTTTTGGTCATTACCCAATAAAGGTCGGGTAGGTTGACAAGTAAATTGGAGCTTTGCCTTATGGCTCTGCTTCCTCCTCACCACTACAATCTATTATAGTGACTGCATTACTGCAGCCGTTGCACCCAAACCAGTGCTTTCCACAGTGGGGCGGGCACTAAACTATTGCAGGCAGTGTAGGGGAGCGCAGCAAGGCAAATGAATGAGGCATGTTTGAGCACCTCTCAAAATATTCTGTAAACCTTTATAACTCAGCTCATATTGTAGAGTGTACTTTCCTGGTACTTTCAGGAATAAGTTCTCATTAAGTATCAGTACATATTACTGAGCGGTTCCTTCTTGTACTAAAATTTATCTACAGGAGCAATGAGAGAGTAATGATGTAACTTCTGTATACTATTTATATATTTGTCTGTTAAACACATACTCACTAAGTCCCTAATTGTTACTCTCTGTTTGCTAACTGTACATTAATCTTAATTCAAGTAGAAACAGGGAAAATACATTGTAAGTTTGGGGAAAGCACACTCTAAGATTTTCACAATACCTCTTCCCATCAATTGTGACCCTGAGAAATAATTAAAGATACCTTAATGTAGGTTTTTGCCCCCCACCTAGAGGAAGAATGTCAAATTATTCAGTCTGATAAACATAGCCTCAGAGTGGTGTTGATCCTGTACTGACTGCTTCATACTTCTGCAAAACCACTCATATTGACATACATGCAAATATATTGTCTCTATACAAAAGCCAGCAAAACAGTATTTTATAAAGAGTGATGATATAAGATGCATTTGGTTTCAGTAACTCAATATAATAATTATAAAATTCCTGGAGCAAACAGAAGAAAAATCTATTTTACCTGAAAAACATGCAATGCATTGCTTGGAGACCAACAGCTCTACTCCAGAGCTCTGGAACACACAGGCTTTTTGGGTCAATTAAACACAATCAAGCCACAGAAAAATACCTCTCCTCATAATCATATCCACTATGTAATCTTGTCATTACAAACAGCTGTAATCAATAGGAGTAAGAACCTTCTGTACTAGAAGAAAGATAATTTTGCTGTCTGGACTTGTCTTGGCTGCTGAGCCATTAAGAAAAGGTTGTAAGTAAAATATCAGAGAGTTGTAAGTGTGTAAAGTTCTGGTGATAGGACAAATAGCTCTTGATGGGTTCTGATTGGATTGAGTAACAGCCCTCATGCAATTACAGCTGGAGGACTAAAATATGAGAAACCAGATTGAAAAGATCTACTTTGAATTGTTAAATGTGGGCAATTTTGTGAGGGAAAAAATGTTCTTTTGTAATGCTAATCTGGTTATGAAAGGGTAATGAAAGTTTTGTTATTACATAAAAATCGTATCTCTACAGATTTCCATTGTGTGAAAAATTCACAAAGAAAAAACCAATAGATTTATTACAAAATCGAAGAGAGTCCAGGAGAGTGAAACTGGCTTTGCTTTCTTTGGGTAAAGGTAGGATGGTCCTTGCAATCCACACCACTCAGGTGATGCTGGCCAGTACGGAGATCTAAGATGTAAGTGAATGTAACATATTTGGACCATTGGTGTTCTCCAAATGTGTTGATACAAAGACATTGCATTTGCAGCAGTACAATGGTGGATATTTTGGCAACAAGAACTCCAAAATTAAAACATACTCAGCTAAAACAAGCAACCCATATATTTATAAACTTCATGGCAATGTATAGCTAAAAGCTAAAATTGGGAGATGAAAACACTTGGAATAAAATCTAGTTTACCTTGCCTTGTATAAATTACTTTGCAATACTAGTCCATACATTGTCTTTAACAGCTTAACCAATTTAGGGTTGCGGTGGGTCCAGAACCTACCGGAATCATAAGTCTCAAGGAAACACACCCTGGAGGGGTGTGGCCAGTTCATCGCAGGGTGACAAGCTCACATATTCACTCACGCCTATGAACACTTCTGAGTCACCAATCCACATAGCAGCGTGTTTTTGAACGTGGAAAGAAACCGATGCACCTGGAGGAAATCCACCCTTACACGAGGAGAACACACCAAACTCCTCACAGGCAGCCACCTGGAGCAGGACTCGAACCTATGACACCAGGACCTTGGAGCTGTGTGACAGAGACCCTGCCTCTTGCTTCACTGCACTGCCCAATAGTATTAGTATTCAATAGTATTAGTATATATAGACAAGAATAATATGAAATATATTTGTAAATGTATTTATCCATAGTATATACCCACAGTGCATAAAGAGCATCCCTCACCTGCCACTATTTATTTAAATGATTAATGACAGCTATAAAATATTGCAGAAAGCTCAGAATCCACTTCGTATTCATTATTTTGATGCCACACTCTCTCTTTTTCCCTAATATACTGAGGCAGAACCAACCATTCCTGCAGAAAGCAGATAAGCACTGTGCTCCTCAAGCAGAGGTAAGAGTAGCGTGCAATATTTCTGGCCATGGAAAACAGTTCAGTCTGCCAAATAAAATGTGCAGCAAATTAAATACATTGTACAAGCCTTCAAATACCAGTTAAAAGGTTTTAATTGGCCAGCAGTGTGTGACTAAGTACAGAGAGCCCATGATGTATTACATATAAAGTAATGAATATTCCTCTCCCACCAGCATGAAATTAAATGCATAACGTTTTAATAAGTGCCTTTTAAAATATTTCTTATGTTTCTTCTATAATGCAAAGCAGTTAGTGGGTGCTGAAATGTGCCATGAAAATGTCTTTGTACTAAAATGCTCATTATAAGTTTCAGAATGTTTTATTGAGTCTTAGCACAACATATCATTTTCAATGAGCTATTTTCTAATATCAAAATATCACCCATTCATTCATTCATTCATTCATTCATGCATTCATTCGTTCGTTCGTTCGTTCATTCATTAATTCGTTCATTTGTTCATATTTTCTAACAGTCTCATCCTGTTCAGGGGCCAGTTCATCACAGGGCATCACACAATCACAGAGGAAATCTGAGCACTCATAGGAAAGACTCAAAGGCAGAGTGAGAACACACTAAACTCCTCATATTCCAGGATCCTGGAGCTGTGAGTAACACTCCCTGCACAACACTATCTGCACATTAAAATAACTATATTGATTATTATTGTTATTATTATTATTATTATTATTATTATTATTATTATGATTAACATGTAATTACAAAGTTATTTGAAACCCTTAACCTAAGATGGCACCAAATTTATGTATATTTTCTTTCTTAATAAACTTAGGGGCTCATATGGCCAAATTTTTGCAGATTTTTCTTTAATCCCATCCATTCCTTTCTCGCTAAGGCCATCGACAGGCAAACCAATGAGAAGCATCAGTTCGGAATCAGACACACGGTCCCTGTCTAGAGCATCAGCCCTGATTCAAGAGCCCTCTCACATAGCACTCACACAAACATTTTAATATTAATAATTAACCTCTCCAAGAGCTCTGTTCTGAATTTACCCTTTTTTCGCCAAGTTTCTTTGTATCACTGACTAACGCTACATTATTTCCTTCTCAGAAGAGAAGAGGAGGACTTAGTTCAGCTTGTTTATTAGCATCACAATGGTGGGGATTATGGGGGAGCTAAAAGAGGCTGTTGCTATGAGACGGTTGACGGGGCTGTCGCCGGGGCGGAGGTTTATCTTGTGGCCAAGGCGCGGGTGGATAAGGACGAGTTGGCCCCCTCTCCAATCGCCAGAGCGCTAGGGGTTGTTAATCACGGAGGAGCGTTACTCTCATGACCTTGTTCACACACAGAGACACACACACCCAGGTTTGTTTTCATGCAATTCATAGGCTAGCATTAATTTTCATTCATTTTGCGGAGATTTACCCTAACCTTATCCACAGGTACATTTAGCATATACCTAACTCCCTAGTCCTAACCTTAACATTAAACCATGTCTTTAACTTAAATCTTAAAGATTTGTTATTTGGGGATCAATTTGTCTCCACTCTGAGTCTCTCTCTCTCTCTCTCTCTCTCTCTCTCTCTCTCTCTCTCACACACTCACTCACACATACAAGCACACACACAAATAAAGAGTGGAACAGAGACACTACAGCACAGTAATCATACTTGAACATTGGTCACACACAGAGCAATACACGCACACACACACACACACACACACACACAATTTGCATATTCATAATGCTGTCAGTATGAACAGGAGATTGTCACATACAATAAGTTTAGAAGCCCTTAATATATTCATATTTGCTGCTTATATACATTTTTATGTAAGATGTACTTTGAGGTGAAATGTGAAAGCAGTACAATGGTTGGAGAGCATTGCAAATACGTAAAATATTTTAGCACTGAAATTTAAAAGTTTGTAATAAGTTTTTCTTTCTCTATGAAATAATAAATATAAAAAAACCTCTTCCTAAGGGGAGCTTTTAGCACTTATGTGTGCATCGTTGAAAGGGAAAAAAATGGGCATTTCACACACTCCAGTAAGATTTCACAGATGACTTTGTGTTCACAAGCACTAATTTCCCAGCTGAAATTGAACATTACTTAAGGAAAATTGCTATTTATTATTTATATAATAAAGCAACCATTATACTCAATTATCTGTGACTCACAGTCACACAGCTCCAGGATCCAGGAGGTTGTGGGTTCAAGTCCCGCTCTGGGTGACTGACTTTTTTGTGCTCTCCGTGTGTGTTTCTTCCGGGTGCTCCAGTTTCCTCCCATTATCCAAAAACACACGTTGGTAGGCGACTCAAAAGTGTCCATAGTTAAGTGTGTGTGTGTGTGTTGCCCTGTGAAGGACTGGCGCCCCCTTCCAGGGTGTGTTCCTGCCTTTCTCCCAATGATTCCAGGTAGGCTCCAGACCCACTGCGACCTTAAACTGGATACGTGGTTACAGACAATGAATGAATGAATAGAACCTCCAAACCTGAATGTAGATTCTGAAAAGAAGGCTATGTGTTATAGATACACTGACAATATAACAGACTTGATTCATTTGCTAAAATATGTGAGGGGCACAGAGCTCACAGCCAATCCACCAACATGCATTTTATTTTTATTTTTTGGAGTGTGGGAGGAAACAGCAAACTCATCACAGACAGTAATGTGTGGTAAGAGTTGAAACCAGAACCCCTAAGACTTTGGTACTCTCTGGTACCTGCAATGCAACTGATGGCCTTATTGCAAGGAAAAAATGCAAGGATACATTTATTTTAATCATTGGGTACAAGGCAGGAATACAGTCTGGAAAGGCCACCTGTCCATTGCAGCAGCATAAAAACAGTAAAATATAAATCACACAAAATAAAACTGAAAAATAGAAAGAATTCATTTAAACTCAACCTTGATTTCACTCTATATTTTTTTCAGTGAACCAATCATTTCAGCTTTGAACTCCAAAAGATCAAATGGAAAGTGACCATCAAAATGGGGGTCAGAGAAGGAGAGTTTGACTGTTGCGAAATGACTCTGAATAATGTAAAATACTTGAGTGGGAGGATGAGTGGAGCTGTGGAAATAGATATTGAAACAAAAATGAAACAGTGGTTCAGTCTGTGCTTGGACATTTTTATGTAATTTTATATTTTAAGGTGTACATACATTAACTGGTTTTATCTTATTTTCAGACCAAACCTGCGATGCGTGGGCACACAATTATAGTTCCTGAAAGAAAAAAAAGATTTACCATTAAAAGATGGTAAAGTGTGCCTCAATAAACAGAAAGGAAGTGAGATTGCAGACTACTCTTACCTCACATGCTCCTGAAACTGGGAACATTGAGAAGAGTTTAGTGTACGAGGATGTGCATCTCAGGGGGATTTTTCTACATTTTCAGATCTTTAGCCCCAGGCATGTCTGAACCAGGTCTCCCTGCAGTTTGTGAAGTTGGAGAAGGTATTCATGATGAGCTATTACTGTCACTAAAGTTATAAGAGGTGTGAATGTACCTTTAAAGGTACAGCAGAGGTTTAAATGTCCAGTTATGTTCCCTAAATGTACATTACATTTTCTTCTTAAGAGTTTTCCTTATAGAACTGTGTAAAATAAAATAGCACAATGGAGATGAAATGGGGCATATGAAATCAACTTAAATAATAACTTTAAAATTAAATTTATTTATCGTTACAAATATATAGCTCATTTCTAGATAACCAAGGACGTTTTACAATCTACACTGCCCAGAATGGCATTCCATGCAACACTCAATTCACATACACACACTTGTGAGAATCGGCAGCGAAACACGCATAGCGTACTCTCAACCAGGAACAACCGTCCACCTGGTGGACTGCATCGGACACTGTCCATATTTGGGCATACACACATTCATTCACACACATATAGACATTCATTCATATACACTCATTCACTCACACACCAGGACAGTTAATAGATGAGCCAATTAATGTAACCTCCATGTTTTAGGATTGTGGGAGGACACCCATGCAGAGACAGGGAGAACATGGAACCCAGATGGGACTTGAACCCAAGATCCCAGTGCTGGGAGGCGAACATGCTAACCAACAAATCTAATTACTTTGTAGTTACAAAATAGGGACACGTCATGTAAAAATAATGTTTCTACTGGTGACATAATCACTGTGACCGATGGATTAGAGACATATATAATTACACATGCATGCTAACTTTAGTAGTTGTTTGTGTATTGACAGTTATTATAGGCAATATAAAATATGAAAAACAGGTGTTTAATGCAAATACATCAGTGCTGTTTATGTGTAGTTAAAGAGTCATGACAAAATTTTTAACGTGGAATATGACATTAGTCACAATCTAAGGTGTAATTACACATATTGGTAACCTCTTTATTTTACAAATTTTTTATTGTTGTTGCTTAAACAGGAAAGACTAAATGTGCAGTGTATTTCAGCATATTAACAGACTCTGCTTAAGCTTTATTAAAGCAATGCTTTACTTGTTTTTTTTTAACTCTCTTATTTTCTGCACCAGTATCCTAGTGGAATGAGAGCATTACAAACTGCCCTGTAGTATGCTCTGAATATCAGAACTTTTGTCGCATTTGCTTTAACATACTTTTATATCACATATATAGTTACCATGGTTTTAAGAACACCTGCTATAAATGTTTTGGGGCTCAGGATGAGGTCTGTCACTACTCATTAGGAGTTTAGTGGCTTTGTGTCTCAACAATCAAGAGGATGCACCGATCCAGAGAAGAACAAAGAGTAAAAAACTGACAGTGAGTGGCTAAAAATATTATACAGCTTGTCAAACCCAAAGTGAACTTAACCTTTGTGAAGGCCTTTTCAAACCACTTAAACCACAAAGCACGACTCTCATAGCTTTCAAACGTCAGGATGAAGACTGAAAAAAGGCCACACTCATAACAGAAGATTATGACTTTATCAAGAGTTTATTCTTCCTCTTAGCACTGTTTTCAGGAAAACATTGCAGTTACGCAAATCTCAGCATTTTCAATATAAGCAAATCAATATGCCTTTGCACAAAATCTGCGCTATACACCATAAGCATACAGGGATTGATATTCCTCATCCATTTACACCACAGTGCAAATAACACAAATAGCATTTAACACAATAGTGAGCAATAAATATGTCACTGACATTTACGATAAGCACTGGACTGTTTGGTTTGCGTCATCTGTGCTTTACTGAGAATGTACATCTCAAGAATTGACAGCACTGTGAAGGCAAGACATAACTATAGGGGATTTCCACCTAAATACAGATCCCAGAACAGTTCTAACAAACACGTGAAAAGGAATCATTCATGAATATAACTACAATTATAGCAGTGCATTTTCTGGCATTTTATTTGTTGAATCATTGCCTTACAGATTCTGAGGTCATGGATGTTTTCTCTCATTTAAAGAACTGTTTGTTTATGAAAATCACATAAACAGATCTGATATGTTTTGTCTGGTGTGCATTTCACCCCCCTAAACTTCACTGAACCCTCTTACAAGAGACAAAACATACAGAATACATTCTAAAAGCAAGCTACCACATGTGCATTGAACTGTGGTTAAACTAATGTAAATCTACCATAAGACAAGCTTCTCCCACAATTCATTGCTATTTACAATGTAACTGAATTAGCACATTTGACAAGGCTTGCTGCTTTGTGTGGGATGTTGCTTTTTATGTCCATTCAATGCATCACATTCACTGCCAGAAGCAATTTTTGTGTTCTGCAGCAGTCAGCAGATTTTTTTAATTTCAACTAAAGTTCATGTTTGCTACTTCTATTGGTCTTGAATATTAAAATCACTTGACACAGTATGTCAATATCCACTTATCATATTTATGCATTGTGTAGCTGGACAGTTTCAGACTGTAGCCCATCTTTAGCACTGTTAGCCTTATTTCATGCTTATATTCCATTGTCATGACACACAAATAGTGGTGGCGGTGTGTGTACAGAGTAGATTTACAGACACAGTAAACAAACCCACTGATTTGTTCTGCTGTGGTTCTGTGGGAATACTGACCACTAGAAAAAAAAACCTAGATGATTATAGTTATGTAAAAAGAGAAGGTTCTTAGTCTTCTTCTTAGTCTTAGTCATGAAAGTTTTGAAGCTAACTTCAAAACTAAAGTACGAAACAGTAATTAACATATGTTCAATAGTAAATTTGGGCAGAACATCTTCAGCCTAGTGATGGTGCTTCTTGGTAACAAATCTTACTAGCACCATTTTCTCAGCATCCAGCAACATTAAAAGCACATTCTGCGTAGTGCAGTAAGGTGAACAGCACTGGCACTAAAATTTCAGAAGAATCTCCTGTTGTCAAATGCCAGGTAGCAACACTATAGGACACAACTAATTGCTCATAGAGCTAGACTTAGTAGAGACGGGTGTTTCCTATTCTTATCCCTGCTGAATAAGAATGAGGCTCCATATAGTGTTCAGATCTAATTTGTGGTGTGCCCTACACAGCAGCTCCACTGAGATACACAATAAAGTCAAGAGGCTGAATATAAGGCCTGAGGCAATTATACATTTTTCCAAAAAAGAATAAAAACTTCCAAGACTGGAGTAGAGGAATACAGAATAAAGCCCTGCCTAGGGGTCTTCTCTATGAACTCTTGCAAAGACTCCTTAACTGTTGAAAATGGGGGCATATTAATAAGAAACTATTCAATTTCCCAGGGACAATGGTTTCAGATCTGTGGCCATGACTTTGCTAAACAGCTCTTCGAGGACTCTACAAATTCACAACACAGGTTATCTTAGGTTGTTCAGAGGTCTAAGTGTTGGCCTCATCATCAGGTATTTATATGCTGTTTTTAATCCCTGGTGAATTATCCAGCCACAGAACCACAGTACAGCACTTCCAGCCCACTTTACATTTTCCCGCCAACATTTACAGACCTACACATCAGCTTCTTACAAATATGCCTCTAGTGGTTTTTTCCTGAATTGCAGTCACAATCCCTTGCCCTTAAGAGAGAATATTAAGTTTATGCTGTATTTATGCTGTTTTTTTTTTTTTGTAGTAAGGCAGGAATACACCCTGGAGGGGGCGCCAGTCCTTCACAGGGTGACACACAGACACACACACACACAGATGCACACACACGGGCACACATTCACATCTATGGACACTTGAGTCACCAATCCACCTACCAAAGTATGTTTTTAGACCATGGCAGGAAACCAGAGCACTTGGAGGAAACCCGAGCACCCGGAGCAAACCCATGCGGACAAGGGGAGAACACTCACCAACTACAGTACTAAGCAAGATGCATTAAGGAAATCAACAATTTGTACAAATGCAGATGAACAGTTTTAGTTTTAGATACGTGCTTAGTGGAAGTCTAAGACTAACTGAGAATAGGGATAAAATAAAAATCTATAATAAAATTTAAATTTACAATGTGCATAAATAGATCATACATTCTCATTTACTACTTTTAATAGGTTTTACTACCTAGGGTTAACTAAATAAGTTATTCTATTAGCTTTTTTAAATAAAGACTGACTATGCAATAATGTAATATGAAAATAGCCATAAAAAATCAGCCAGTTATTTTAAAATCACAATGTTTGAGTTTTTCAAACATTATGCCTTAACAGGCATGTGTACATACATCTCCTGCACTCCATTTATTAAAGGAAAGCCAGGTAGTTTACTGTGTCTCTAGTCTTCTTCAGCCTGAATTAATTTACCTATGGCAGGACTACAATTTATGTGATTACTGAGAAGTTACACAATTGAATTTGGGCATTTGGGAAAGTGCTAGAGATATTTCTCCTGTATAATTTAACTGAAATTCAATAAATATCCTTAAAAAAGTACATTACAACAACTCCTCTGGAATACTTAAATATTGTTTTACATGAACAGGGAATGTCTTTATGATGGGATGACATGCAGAAGTGTAATGGAGTGTTTTCCTGGAACATCCTTTAGCCAAGAGAGAGTCAGTGAAGAGCCCATTGACCAGAAACAATCTGTCATGTTTAATACCGCAGTGTCCACTGGGGCAGAGCAGTGGAACACTCAGGATCTGATGTACTAAGTCTGTGCTACCTCCATATGCAAATCAGATGCACTGTTCTCCTGGGTTATCCACAAAATTACCCAAACACATTGCAGCAAAGAAAAAAAGAAAAAAAAAAAAGGTGATTAAAGGTGATAGATCTAGAACAAAATGTCCAACTAACTTGTCACAGGAGTATAATTTAATTACTCAGCAGTGAAGATGAAATGCTACACAGTGCTGTAGTGTTATTTCCTGCACTTGAATGGCACAGGTTGTATTAGTTTAGATTATGTAATTATATATGTAGTTATGTTGAAGACCTATCTGAAGCTGACTAGAAAGGGCCGTATCTGAAATGACTAGTTTGCTATGTTCCCCCACCTCCCCCAAACACACACACACACACACACACACACACACACATACACCTTTCCTCCTTGATTTCAACTTATTGTATATCTGTCATTTCTTCCATGGAGTGTGGTGGTACAGAGTGTTGTAGTACAAACCAGAACTCTCGGCAAAGTTCTCATAGTTTTTACCCCCTTCCTACAGCTCCATATTCACTTGCTATGGTATGTAATTGCCTGCAACTGTCTTTATGGTTAATATAGTATCTGGTAGTATAGGATTCCTGGAAAGTGTCTAAGAACTAAACTGCTGTGTAGCTCAGAGTGTATACGTATACTCCTCAAACTGTTCATCTAAAATTTATCCAAGTAACCTACTTTTGACTTCCTCTTCCTTTTGAGGCACAGACACAACACCAACCTTATTACTGCTGCGTATAAAACATTCACACATTCACACAGAAGGTGGTCTTCCTGATAAGGCTCTGGCTAAACTGGACTGAAACACTTTGAAAAGTGGAATACAAGTTTTTGTAAGTGACATTACGTGTTTTGTAACAATATTGTTGTCCTTTATTCTAGATTCTAGGTTTGCTATGTACAATGTACAAGTATTTCATTAATGTGACTGCAAAATTCATCTTTAATGTGCTTGAATGTATATAAAAATCACTTTGACCATTACACAAACTGAGAAGTAAAACCACCCAGTTTTTTTTTATCTTCTTAAATTTGAAAACATGGTAGAAAACAATTGATTTTGTGCTTTGTCAAATTTAGAGTTATCCTTATCAATATATATATTACCCGCACAACCCATGTTTGTTAGGAATAAACCCTTAAAGCCATATGCCTGAGCTACTGTACAAAATCACCAAACAAAATGGTTCTAGAGATAGCACTGCTTCTGCTTGGTTACCAGCCAAAAGGCAAGGATAAATGTGATACATAAAAACTATGTGTAGTTTTTAGAGGTAATTTATTTTAGCAATACATTCTTTTGTGAAGCAATAATACATAATATAATTTTTAGTAATCTGAATAAATGAACATGTCAAAAAATCTCATTCAGGCAGAATCATCATCAGAAGCAAAGTACTTTTACCTTTTAGTAGCAAATGTTTCTGCTGAGAGTTGTTGCCAAAGGCTAATGTTAAGCAAATAGCTTAGATGCTATGTAGAGTCATTTATACTATAGTGTATAAATGCAGCATTACAGTCTCGTTGAAAGACTCTTCAGCGACACTTTAAATGTATAGTGTTTGTGCCTTGACATGAAAACTGAACTGTTAACATGTGTTACAGTAACATTTATAGTGTTTGGCAGTCCCTCTTACATTATTATTATTATTATTATTATTATTGTTATGACCACAGTTGTAAGGACAGTAGCATCTTCTTTTAGAAAATCATGTTCAGTGTCTCCTAAAGTCAGTGTTGTTAAGTCTCATAAGGCTGTGGTATCAGTGCCCACCAACCTTTGGAGGAGGGTTAAGGTTAGGAAGGTTTTTTAGACTTGTGGTGTTGACTGAAATTACGAATTAATAGCATGTAATGTGTGTAGTCACTATTTAAATCCATTTTGTGTTAGGCCATAAAAAACCTATCTCTGTCAAAAACGGTGCCATTGTTTACATCAAAACAACCTTTCTGAAAGCCACCGTTTTGAGAGTGCACTGAAAAATGTCATGCATTTCATTTACTTCAAATTCAAATGTGTGAATCATTTGCACATGAATAAATCCCATCTACACACAACACAATCTTAATGCCTTCTGCAGTGTGTACTCAATAGCACTCAGAGCGAGGCTACCCATATGTATGTAAACGATCTTGCTGCAAAGTCTGGGGCGAATAAAAGTTGAGTCTTTCCCGGAAGAACAGTGATAATAATGACGAGTACACAAAGCAGACAGATTGTGAGGGTTTTTTTTGTCAGCCTCATAACAGAAGCAGGGATCAGTTGTTGGAGCCCAGCTGAAGGGCCCTCCATCTACAAATACAGCCACGGCTCGATTCCTCTCAACTGACCCCTCCACCGATCCTCTCTGAGGGCCATGTTATCATGTGCACAGGCTAACGGCAGAAGCAAAGAAGAGAGACATGCATTGTAATGAGTAATGGGTATTCATCCCTCACTTAACAAAATTTTCCCCAGGCTCTGTGTAAAAAAGCATGATGTAAGGATCTGTCTTAGTCTGTCTCACACACATACAAACACACATACAAACACATATACAGACAGAGAAATCCAATCCAGAGCCAATAGATTGCAGTCAGCATTCTGCCCCTTTTCTACTGTCAAACTAGAGAAACTTACCAAAGCTACATTACTTTTATATCCATTATTCAAGATTGGTGTAAGATTTATGCAAGATTATAAAAGACCTTTCTTGTATTGCGCTTCACATGACAGTCAAGCGCTTTGAGTTGGACTTCAGTTTTGGAGAAAGCCTTTTCTGCAAGCCTCCTGATACATTAGTAATTGGCAGTGACTTTTAATGTAACATTAAAAGTATCTGCAATCGCAATAAAACTCTGAACATCAAACAAAATGTTAAAGTCACACAGCATAGAGCAACCTTACTACATCAGTTACTGGCTGGTGCATAAGGAATACTAGGAAAACAGGTAATTTACCCAAAACTATAACAATACATTATACTGCATTGTACATCAGCACAATCTGGGAAACCCCTGGGCCTTCAAATAGTTTTTGTGATATTAATAATTAATGATTTTAATTTTAGTTCATCCCTTATTCAATATAATCATACTTACTATATTAAAACTCTAAAAGCATTTTAAAATATTCTCATTTCATCATTCATTATTGCTTGGAAAAGGGTTAAACTCTCAGAACATGCTTTGGAAAATTGTCAAATCTATATTTTTAGTCATTGCTTGCAACACAGCCAAGTTATTTCTCCTATTGGTTAGGACTTCAGGAGCTGAACTGATGGAATAATGCATCAGATTTACCATCATCATTATTAAGGTGGGCAATGTAATCAACAGATCAATTGTTGGTCCCCTCTGTTTAGCCATGTAGCTCCAGTACAAAATTAAAGAAGCCAAAGCCATCATCAAACATGTCTTTATAAATCAACATCTGCGGCAAGTGGGAGACTATGTAAACTATATTTTTAATTTCAAAACATTGATTCAAGGTCCATCATACTTATTTGAAGCTGAGTCAAAATAGTGGTTTTGTGGACTGTTTGTTTTGGATCCTGACTATAAATATACAAGTGCTGGTCATAAAATTAGAATATCATGAAAAAGTTGATTTATTTCAGAAATTCCATTAAAAAAGTGAAACTTTTACATTATACTCATTCATTACACACAAACTGATATATTTCAAGTGTTTATTTCTTGTAATTTGATGATTACAACTGACAACTAATGAAAACCACAAATTCAATATCTCAGAAAATTAGAAGATTGTGAAAAGGTTCAATACTGAAGACACCTGGTGCCACACACTGATCAGCAAATTAACTCAACACACCTGCAAAGGCCTTTAAATGGTCTGCTGACTGCTGACTTGACAGTTGTCCAAAAGACAACGATTGACACTTTACACAAGCAGGACAAGACACAAAAGGTCATTGCTAAAGAGGCTGGCTATTCACAGAGCTCTGTGTCCAAGCACATTAATAGAGAGGTGAAAGGAAGGAAAAGATGTTGTTGGAAATACTGTACAAGCAATAGGGAAACTGGAGAGTTTCCCTAATCCACCCTGGAGAGGATTATGAAACAAAACCCATTCTAAAATGTGGGAGAGATTCACAAAGACTGGACTGCAGCTGGAGTCAGTGCTTCAAGAATCACCACACACAGACGTATGCAAGACACGGGTTTCAGCTGTCGCATTCCTTGTGTCAAGGCACTCTTGAAGAAGAGACAGCATCATAAGCGTCTCGCCTGGGCTAAAGATTAAAAGGACTGGACTGCTGCTGAGTGGTCCAAGGTTATGTTCTCTGATGAAAGTAAATTTTGCATTTCCTTTGGAAATCAAGATCTCAGAGTCTGGAGGAAGAGAGGAGAGGCACCGAATCCACGTTGCTTGAGATCCAGTGTAAAGTTTCCACAGTCAGTGATGGTTTGTGCTGCCATGTCATCTGCTGGTGTTGGTCCACTGTGTTTATTCAGGTCCAAGTTTAACGCAGCCATCTACCAGAACGTTTTAAAGGACTTCATGCTTCCTGCTGCTGACCAACTTTTTGGAGGTGCAGATATCATTTTCCAACAGGATTTGGCACCTGCACACTGTGGCAAAGCTACCAGTACCTGGTTTAAGAACCATGGTATCCCTGTTCTTAATTGGTCAGCAAACTCACCTGACCTTAATCCAGTAGGAAATCTATGGGGTATTGTGAAGAGGAAGATGCAATACCCCAGACCCAACAATGCAGAAGAGCTGAAGGCCACTATCTGAGCAGTGCCACAGACTGATCGACTCCATGCCACGCAGCATTGCTGCAGTAATTCAGGCAAAAGGAGCTCCAACTATGTATTGAGTACTGTACATGCCTATACTGTTCATGTTCATACTTTTCAGTTGGCCAGCATTTCTAAAAATCCTTTTCTTGTATTGGTCTTAAATAATATTAAAATTTTCTGAGATACTGAATTTGGGGTTTTCATTAGTTATAATCATCAAATTAAAAGAAATTCATTCATTCATTCATTCATTCATTGTTTGTAACCGCTTATCCAGTTCAGGGTCACGGTGGGTCCAGAGCCTACCTGGAATCATTGGGCACAAGGCGGGAATACACCCTGGAGGGGGCGCCAGTCCTTCACAGGGCAACATACACACATTCACTCACACCTAGGGACACTTTTGAGTCACCAAGCCACCTACCAACATCTGTTTTTTGGACTGTGGGAGGAAACCGGAGCACCCAGAGGAAACCCACGCAGACACAGGGAGAACACACCAAACTCCTCACAGAGTGTCACCCGAAGTGGGACTAAAACCCGCAACCTCCAGGTCCCTGGAGCTGTGTGACTGCAACACTACCAGCTGCGCCACTGTAAGAAATAAATAGTCTGTGTGTAATGAATATGTGTAATATACAAGTTTCACTTTTTGAATGGAATTACTGAGATAAATCTACTTTTTCATGATATACTAATTTTATGACCAGCACCTGGTGGATTTATTGTGAATATCTCAGAATATATAACACGTTATTTTCAGAAACATGTGTATGTGTGTGTTTGCCAGGCACTGTGTATTTGGGTGTGTGATTGTAGGTGTGTATTCCCATAGGAATTCATGTCTCTTAATCATTTAAACCAGACTCTGTTGACTAAATCGTGGCTTCAGAGCAGTGATAAGCTATTTTTACCTCTATGACACATGCACAGGAAGATAGCGACAACAGTCAGTGAACAGCGAGGACAGATGAAGGAGAAATGTAGAAGAAAAAGAGAAAGCAGATAAGGGAGAACCAGTGAGGGAGTGTAAGGATATGGATTCTTGTTTCTTTCAGTTGACAGTTGGTAAAATAAAAGAACAAATTTGTTATGTTTTAAGTTAGTCTTAATATTAACATACTGTAAAAATGACAGCTTGATGTACTTCATATGATAACATGGTATGAATATAATAACTCAATTATATTTAATATTCTCAATTAATATTGCATAATAACCAGACACTGTATCATAATTCCTTAGATATAATATCTATGTAATTCCAATAATCTCATTAGCTTCAGATTATCTTGCCATATTTCACAGCATTTCAGAATCTTATCTATAAAGTGGACCAACAAGCTAGACGTGTCCAACAGTGTCCAGTTAGTGGGCTCTGTGTTGAAAAAAGAGAGAGTACAGAGGGAAGGCTGAGAATGAGATCACACCATTATACCGATAAATGTATTTTCTGTTGATTTTTCCATACAGCCATTTTAAATTCATGTGGTCAATATGTGGCTCCCTGCCCCAGGTCTATGACCCATTCAAGTGAAAAATGCTCAGCGATTGTGAAGGTGAGGTTCAATCGATATGACCTGCTCTTTCTAATCTCATATGCAATAAAGTGGAGGAACACAGGTCTCAGAAATATCTAAAGCAGAAGTCTGATATCTCTGCAGTGGAGGATCTCAGAGCACCTCATACCCAGCCCCTCCAGGAGTGAGAGTGTGACACAGTGAAAGAGTTAAAGTGTATCAACACCAAAATAATAATTGAATAAATAGTTAAAAGAAGGTTAAATAGCATGCTCTCTTTCCTCCCTATTTAATATCTTGCATTCCCGATGTCACAGGGAGGTAATCGTACCTACTGAGGTGGATGAAGTAGTTTGTGAGCTGAAATAATGTGTGTTAGAAATGCTCTGTTGGACACAGACTATCAGCAGAAGGCTGAGTGTGATCTGGTGAGATTTCTCTAAAGTGAGGGGCACTTACATTACATCAACAAAGCTTTTCAATAGTTTAGGATCATGTCAATTCATAATAGTATAGTTATTATAGCCTACATAGTAGACCACACAATTCATCAACAATACACTACAATAACAACAGTCAACACCCAAAACTGAGGCTGAGGCCTCGGAGGTGAACTCAGAGAAGATGGTGGAGGACCTCTGGGCAATTTGCTGTGGGCACAGGACCCCATTGATGGGGAGGCAAGGGGAAGTGAAGTTTTTGACATGGGAAAGAAAGAAAAAAGGACTTAGGGTTTTAAACGTGTAGCAGGATTTGATTCAGGTTTTGTCCTTCACCCAAGCTGAAGTGATTTCATAACTCTTTCATTACAAGCATATTTGAACTGCTAAGTTCTGCTTGTGCTATCACAGATCTCCCCCACTCGACTCACACCAGGGTCAAGCACAAGTCTTGTGCCACCAATGGCAAGTTGTTGGCTGTTTCATAAGATTTGTTATGCATTTGGTTATGCTTGGGTTCTGCAGGGTATGAAGCTTTCCCTCACCTAAGTGCAAGACCACAGTGAGTTTCACAGTTCTACTGAGTATGGGGGAGTTTGATCTGTGGCAGTATAGGTAGACCAGGGACACCCCACACATAAATGTATGAATTCAGTAATTACTTGATTAAAAATATTAAAAACTTTTTAAATCATCTACAAAACCTAGATTTCTAGACTACTGTTAAAATTACTTTATTCAAGTTTA
The DNA here is from genome assembly GCF_029633855.1 of Hoplias malabaricus. Lineage (NCBI taxonomy): Eukaryota > Metazoa > Chordata > Actinopteri > Characiformes > Erythrinidae > Hoplias > Hoplias malabaricus. The sequence goes on along the minus strand of NC_089813.1, from coordinate 32,565,383 downwards.
ATTTCTGTCTAGCCTTCTAAGGACTGAGATCACTGTGTGGAGCATGTGATGATTAGTGCTCACCATACACAGCCCAAATATCAATGTGGATAGCATCAGTGTATAGAGATTTAGTTGCACCGGAAGTGGGTTTTCTGTGGGTTTTTCCTGTTTTTGCTTATAATCGCTGGTAAGTGTCACTTTTCCACCTAACTAGTGTTAACATGGGCCTTGCACATTGCCACATGTAGCTACAGATAATAACAGAACCTCTGCCTACAATGGTTTCCTTGCCACTGACAAACTGACAATGGAAAAAAAAAAGACAAAAGCAGTGTTAATCAATGGAGAATATGAAGCTTCTTTTGTTCTTTTCCTAATAACTTCTATTTTCTCTCTAAATTGGTTCTCAACTGGAGTCCTGTGGGATCCCTGCATTGTACTGTCATGTTGTTCCTTGTTCAGGTCATTTGGGTTTCATTATTAGTTGATGAAGCAGGTGTGACTTTATTAAGTGCTTTTCAACAACATGTAAAGAATTCAAATGCATAACCCAAACCTCAAATTCAAAGACAGGCCGTAAATACACATAAATAGGATTCAGGGAGGCTCAGAGATAAGGATACCAACCACATTGTCATTTCTAGACAAAAGTGCTATAGGAGGGTGGGAAGCAATGAAGTATAAGTTTGCTAATGTACTTAAGCAGAAAAGTACATCAAAGCAGTTTCAATTTTGTGAAACAGATGAAATATTTTTTTTTGTTCATGGCATGCACTCTAAGGGAAAAAAGTATAGTAGAAGTTCATTAAAGGTATAAACAATGTAAATGTACATTTAAAAAGGTACAACAGTGCTTTTAAAGTCCAGTTTTGTTCCCTAAAGCTCCGTTAGATTCTCTTCTCCAGAAGGTGAGGTGAATATTTGTAAGATTTCATTATAGTATAGTAATAGTAGAATCCTGGTGATGAAATGGGACCTATGTTATGAACACAAATGAACACAAATTTAAAATTTACAATTATAATAAAGTAAGGTACAATTATGTTCCCTATTTACAGGTACTGAAATGCACCCTTGAGGGTTTCACCCCTGTGACAGCGAAAGGTACCATCACAGTGACAGTTTTTCTGGCAGTGTACCTCAGACTTTTTCATTTCTAATTTTAACTAACCTGGGAGCATGTACGTTTATTTAAGTAAAACTATGTACAGCATATTCCAGCTTTAACAAAAATGCTTTTTAGGCAAACAATTTATCTGCCATCTCTGGTATTAGGTGCATGGTTTGTATCACAAGTAAATAGGCTGAACATACTAAGGAGGCCTGGCACTTTTTTGTGTGTGTGAATGCAATTTCATGGAAATTTGAATAATTTATTATGTAAACTTGAACTGAATCTGTGAATTGAATGCAGCTGTTCAATTTTTATAAATCACCCTCAAAGACAGATGCAAGACAGTTACGCAGTTAATCAATATCCATCAATAATTAGATCTGTATTATCCCTACTGTCATGTTCATGAATTTGGATTCATTTTAACTTGAATAGGAATCGACATTACACGGTTTCACACATTGCACTCTTCAGAAAAAAGGGTGAAAAGGGCATTTTAGACATTGTTTTCTCTGTAAGAGAACCATTTTCTTAGTGCTATAATATATCCTCAATATGGTTTCCATCAGCTGGAAAAATCATTGACTTTGGCAAAGAACCAGTTATCCTTTCAAAATTATTTCTTTATTGATTTTTTTTGTTTCTTTCTACACAGGGTCACTGCATTTACTAATGAAACTTTGAAGAACTATTTTAGGGTGAAGTCATTTGAATATTTCATTTATGCCCTGTTGCTGAACAAAAATGTACATAATTTCATGGGGCCAGATAGAACAAGACTGTCTTGGCACAATTGTGAGGCACACTGGATTAAATATGGGAGAGAACATATGTTTTGTATTGTGCATTCTCAGACGAGATCACCTACACTCTCAGGAAAAAAAGGAACAGTACTTTATTGTCACTAAAGGTACAAACATTGCAAATGTACAGCAGTAGTTTTAATGTCCAGTTTTGTTCCCTAATGGTATATTACATACTCTTCTCCAGAAGGAGAGGTCAATATTTGTAAGATTTCATTATATATCTGTGTGAAATAAAATAAGTCCTGCAGATGAAATTGGCATATACAGGGTGTGCCATTTATATGGATACACCTTAATAAAATGGGAATGGTTGGTGATATTAACTTCCTGTTGGTGGCACTGTTAGTACATGTGCTCACAAACAGGAAAATGTGTTCAAAGTGCTGCCCATTGTGTTGGATATTCACAGCATAGACAATTGCCTTCAGATGACCCCAAAGACAAAAGTCTAAGTGGGTCAGATCGGGAGACCTTGGGGGCCATTCAACAGGCCCACATCAACCAATCCACTTTCCAGGAAACTTTTCATCTAGGAATGCTCGGACCTGACACCCATAATGTGGTGGTGCACATTTTTGCTGGAAAAACTCAGGGAACGTGCCAGCTTCAGTGCATAAAGAGGAAAACACATCATCATGTAGCAATTTCACATATCCAGTGGCCTTGAGGTTTCCACTGATGAAGAATGTCCCCACTATCTTTGTACCCCATATACCACACCATACCATCAAGATGTGCAGCACCTGAAATTATGGATACTGGAAGCCTGTGCTAGCATTTCTTCTGTGGTGTTGCTATCAGTGTGTGAAGAGTGGGAGAAGAAGTTTGCATTGACAATCCAACATAATGGGCAGCACTTTGAACACATTTTATAAGTGGTAAGAAACTTGTAAATAACTAATGAAATAATAAAGTTACGTTAAAACCAAGTACACCATAGCTTTTCTTGTGAAATTCCCAAGTAGTCTGATATGTCACATGACCCTCTTTCCATTGAAAAAACCAAAGTTGGATCCAAAATGGCCAACTTCAAAATGGTCGCCATGGTCACCACCCATCTTGAACCCCCCCAGACTAATGTGCCACAAACAGGACATTAAAATCACCAACCATTCCAATTTTATTAAGGTGTATCCATATAAATGGCCCACCCAGTAGAATCAACACAATTTAAAAAAAAAAAAATACAATTATAAAAATAAGGCTCAAAATGTTCCCAAATTAAAAGTACAGCATACATACCCTTGAGGCTATACCACGGTGACAGTTTTTCTTTCAGTGTAGTTATGAATATACCTGGAGACATGTTAAATTAAAAAAATGGCAGTACTGAGAACATCACGTAATTACACAACAGTACTGGACCTGTGTTTATGTGAGCAAACAAAGCTGAGGTTACAAACATGTTTGTCACTGTGGTGTGGTCACATTGGTATATAAAAAGGAACAAGAACTGAAACTGTTCTGGACAGGGCTGTTTAGACAAGGGGAGAACAGTGATGTTTGATCCTCGTAGTATTTTGACCAAAACATGTCACAGACATTTCATTAAGACCCCAGGGAACTGTGTTAACTTGTGGAAAAAAAGAGTATAGTATGTTGCCTTTAATACAGAGGGATGGACTAAAGACAGCTAAATTAAGGTCCCTACAAAAGCACTAAGTAGATCCAACAGCGTATTATTGACCTACTTATTAAATATACCAATGAAATATACCATTTCATTTTAGTTATGTTATTAGTTTTCGCAGAATTACAGAATTAACACACCCTGTGATCCCTTGTTTTATGATATTTTTCCAGTCCTGGTCATTCTCTGTGGTTTGTCTTTATAGTTTCTTTCTCTCTCATTTTCATTCTTGGGGTTTCCTGTACATTTTATTTACCTGTGTTTAATCTTGTTGAACAAATCTACACTTCCTTCTTTGCTTCTCCCCATACAACTATGCTACTGTTGGTTGGTGGTTAGAGGAGTGATTAAAGTATAATAGAACATTAAAGGATTAAATAGTTATCAAAAAAACAAAACAGAAATCTGGCAATTTGTTAATACAGATGAAAATTTAATACAGCCATGAAAATTCATGACTGATGCAGTACTAATTATTCTGCAATAGCTCAGTATCAGCAGCAGCAGCCACATCACCATCATCAATGATATTGTCCTAATCAGCTCTTCAGAGAGACCTGATTCTCTAAGGGTCTTGATTGGGGGGCTTTTTGTTTCACTGCAACTCCAGCTGTGTGGACACAGCTAATCTCCCCCATTTCATCCTCTGAAGTTTTGGGAAATAGAACTCTTGGAAAACATTCCACAGCAATCCTCCATCCACTCTGCTCTTGTTTCAATTCTCTTTCTCTCTATCTTTTTGTTCCTCTGTTTCTCCTTCTTTCTTTACATTTCCTTCTCTCCCTCTCCCTCTCATCTCTTAATCCCAATGCAATCTGTCATTCCTTCTTCATGTCTATACTCACTCTCTGACTCTCTGGACTCATCTACATCACTTTCTCCTTCTGTCATTTCATATCCCTGTGTCTCTACTCTTTCTCTCTGCACCTGCTTCTTCACTCTCTCTTCAAATGCTTTACTCACACACAAATACATTTTCTATATACTCTCTTTCTCCTCTTCATTTGTGTTGGTCAGTTTTTTCTCCTCTCCTTCAGGCGGAGTTGGGGATGGCAAGAGTCAGTGGTCTGTGCTGAGTCATGAGGAAAGAAAAAGGAAAAGCAATTTCTTCATCCTCAAAACGATAAACACACTTACTTTTGCCCTTTTCCTTCAGCTGCCAGTCTACTTGGCATATGCTCGCTCTCTCCCTCTCCCCCACCCCTCTCTCTCTCTCAGAAGGGCCCATGTGATTATTTTTATAGAGTCCTTGTTAACATGCATTATGGCATCTAAGACAGACTCTCATAAAAAATACACACCCTGCTCCATAGACGCACAAACACACACAGACAAAATAGCACACACCTACACATACACATACGCATACAAATTCATACTCAGATGTATACACACAGCAATGAGCCAAACTGAAGTAGTCTTTGATGCATACATTACACATCAGATGCTTCAGAAGGCATTATCAATAAAATATTTAATGTGGCACAGCTTAAACAGCTCTATGAGTGCATTCTTTCTTTCTCTCTCTCTCTCTCTAACTCATTTTCTTTGTCTCTCTTCTATGTGGTAGTGTAGCAGGGTTAAGTAGGAGTTTCTGTGACTGGAGGTTTGCAAGTGTTGTTAATGAAGAGAGACTGAATGTCCAGGCTTGATCTCTCCACTCCTACACTTCTCTTCTGGGGAATATGGCGCAGATCATCCACTCTCTCGCATATAAATTCCACTGTACACACTGAATGAATATTGATGTTCATGCTCTTCATCACCACCAGATCTGTTCAAAGTTGAGCGTTGCTACGTCACCGGATGTGTGTGTTTATACAAGAGGGAGGGAGAGAGAGAGCTAGGTAAATTAATATTTTGTATGCAGGGATGCCAGTTCAAATCAGCACCATGTACATATTCATATATAGATATTGTTTTTCCCTTCTCCTTCAGTATTTCTATTCATTAAGCATTTTATTCATTGCAATTAGCTTCAATTGTTAATTACAATACATAGCGAGGAAGAAATTGGCAATGAGTAGGAGAGACAGAGAGAATTCAGAATGAACATGAATACAAAATAAGATTCATATGTTGTGGAATTATAAATAGAACATTTTGTAGGTCATGTATTGATAGGAACAGGAAGAAAAAAGTAGGAAAACAGCATAAAAAAAATGCTGGGCTCTCTTTTGTGATTCCACATCCCACTGAGCAGATGTTAAATTTCACTGGTGCAGTCTAGTCAAGTCTGGATGACTGGAGGAGTCTCAGATGAAACGGCAACTTTTAAAGAGCTCATGAAAAAAACATTAACAACAACAGTTCAAACAAAAAAAAAGTGCTTTGTTATTTATAGCTGACTGTAAAGGAGGAGTTTTTCAAGTATGTCTGATCTTGAGAAACAAAGGCCTTGAGGCTCGAAGTCAGTGAGTCAGGGAAAAGTCAGTTCTGCTGAAGTTGTGATTTGTGTCACTGTAAATTAAAGCCTTTTCGTTTAAATCTGAAAGAAGGTCGTTTTTTTTCCCCCTGGACTCTGGGTGTGAACACAGCCCCAGTGCTATGAATAGAGCTGTAATTACAGCGCTGAGTTAACGTATGCATGAGGCATCGACCGGCAACGGCAGATAGAGGGGTGTATGTGCAATTATAGGACTGCTCAAATCAATAATCTTGAACAAACATTTCTATATAATGCTATACATTACACTTCTCCGAACGCTTAGCCTGCAATTATGCTTCAGTACACAAGGGCAGGCAACACAGATGCTCAGTTATAGATTACATACTGTTTCTGTCTCAGATTTGCACGGCAGTGCTGACCATTACCATCATCATCATAATCATCAGGACTGGATTAGTATGTTATCTCCTCTGTTTTGTGATAACAAACTGATACCCAAAACAAACCTACAACATCCTTTGCACCTCTTTAACTGTAAATGCATCTTCAGTTCATATAGTCTCACAAGGGGGTGACCTAATCTCCTCTAGTCAATCTACTGGTAATAATAGTTAGGAGTCTGTGAAAACTTCAGTATAGGGTGGGCAGCTCCAAGGCACTTGGTGGTGACTGGAGCGTGGGCAGCTGGTCTGAAGCGTGAAGTGGCGGGATGACAGCACCAGCATCTCAGTTTACTGTAATTCCCTGTGTCCATGGATCCCCTGGATCTGCTGCCTTTATCTATGGGGGAGCATTAACTACCAAAAGCTAAAGTAAACAAATGAATTTTTAGCCTAGATTTGAAGATTTCTACTGTGTCTGAGTCCTGAACATTTTCTTTAAGATCATGCCAGGAACAGCTTAAGAAAAAGCTTTTCCTCCAGCTGAGGCCTTCTGAATTCTGGGAAACCTAGTGTCAAAACTGGTCTAAAATGTGACTACAGTAGTGTGTAGGTCCTGTTACATTTTGAGTAATACCAATAGAGTCTAGGATTAAAGTAAATGCCTTTTTTAGTGGGTCATCTGCCTTCTCAGAGTGGATATCGATATCTTATTCATATGGTTTAACCCACGTTTCTATGAGACAGAAAACGTCAAATTTATGATCACTTATAATATCATTTATGAAGACTGCTTTTGAGTTTAGTGATCTTATATTGATTAACATAAATTTTAGATCTGAAGTGTTGCTGCCATCATATGTGTATGATTCAATATTGATTAGGTTGTTGAAATGGGCTGATTGTGATTTTCGACTTTTACATTTGATTCAGGGGAAAGACACAGTCTCAATTCAGTTGAACCTAGGTGACGCCTGAAGGCATTTTGCAGATGGTCGGTTTAGCCTGTCTGTCTGTGGCCTGGTCCCGGCTCTGGATGGTCAGCTGCTGTTTACACTACTCTGCTGACTAACTAAAAGACTATGTACTATGCTGCAAGTAAGTAAGGCAGCACACTCCTGCGTGGGGTAGATACCAACCCTACCTATAAGACCAGGCTTGCCCTTGAAATGTAACCAATTGTCTATAAAGCCCATTTGATTTTTGGAACATCACTTAGACATCCAGCAGTTTAGCACTGAGAGTCTGCTGTAGGCTTTAGCGCTGTGCCCCACTGGGATGGGACTAGAGCAGATTATGGCATCGGACATCGTCTGATCCACTCTATAAATGATGCCCTTTTCCTTGGGCACCTCCAGCAGTAACACAGTGGGTAGAAATGCACTGTTACTTTAGAGTGTAGGCTATTTTGCAGAAAACTGTATAATATATAAATATGTAAAATAAACAAAACATACACTCAATGCTTTGTAATGGACAACACAGGGAAATCAGCATTTAACAAACTGGCTATTAATGAATGCTGCTGCAAATAATCTATTCCAAATACAAATCTGTTTCCTACTTTCCTACAAAACTGTTTCCTTCTATATATCCCAATGTTTGTGGACACTTCTTCTAATGAGTGAATTTAGCTAATATTTTATTGTTCAATTGGATACATTTTATTGTTTTTCTTATACATGTTGCAGGCCTCAAATTCAAAATGAGTGATTTTTTGCAAAAAAACAATATATTTTATCCATTTAAACATTTAATATCTTGTCTTTGTATTATATTCAACTGAATATAGGTTAAAAAGGATTTGCAAATCATCGTATTGTGTTTTTATTTATGTATTACACAACGTCCCAATTTAATTGGAATTGGGCTTGTAAATATATTACCATAATCACATATTTATCATAATTAATAAATATATTTTAAAAACAACCTTCATTTTCTCTGTCCTTTGCTCTGTGTTTTCAGTGGTTTGCAGTGCTGTATGGGAATGCTATAATCACTCACAGATAGATGTACATCTTGCCCACTGACATGGAGAAATAATGGCCGGTTCAAATCAGTAGAAGCAATCTTACACTCGTGAAGATTACAAAAACAAATAAAATATTTCAAGTGATACAAACACGTATTTTGCAAGTTGCACAAGTTTCACAAGAATTGTAGTGTTTGCTTTATTAAAAAAAGGAACAATAAGGATTGCAAAACCCAAGAAACAGTCGAGGTGCTGGGTGAGGGTGCACTTTCATTGCTGTCTAAAAATCTCAGACATGCCCCCTAGTTACTATTCTGCATTTATTACATAAACAATGTTGTCCCTTTCTGTAGTGTTGTGCCTTGTATTGCAGAATAAATCCTCATTGCACCTTTTGCACTCACTCATTCACCCAGTTACATTTAACAAACACTCCCCAGCCAAACATCATGCTAGAATAATTTTTCTCTACTCCCACAAAGGAATAAAACATGAAATTACATCAAGAGAAGGTAATTTCTGGGCTTTTCTTTGTTAATTGTGTGCTGTTAAATTCATTCAATATTCTAGCCTAAACATCACAAGATGCTTTAATACACTTGTTAATTGGATAAAGATGTGCTGATAATATAAAATCAGATTCTTTGAATTTTAAACACACTTCACACACATGTTTGTTCTGCTGTAAATCTACAAAACTACTGGTGCCTGCGACTAATTTCTGTTGTCACTGCTGTAAAAAAAAGAAAAAAAAAGAGAGTGAATACTCTCTAAATTGCTCTGGTTTGCATCAACACTGAGAACAACAGGTCAGTGCTAACACCCTGGGGAACTTAAATATAGATATCTGCTTTTAGATACAAGTTGTTAGCGTGTCTTGAAGAAACATTTAATTTCTTCTTCAACACATCTATGGTGACTTAAGTATCTCTTTATTTATAAAAATCACATTAGATAATTTCATAGAATAAACAAACTATTCTTATAGATTAAGACATATATAGGATACCTAGCCTCCTAGCCCCTTAATTATGTACCAGCACCCCTAAAAATAAAAAGTAAAATGTAGTTTTGGTGTTGTATTTAACAGCTGAAAAAATATTTAAATCATACAAAATATATGGTTATTCAAAAAATAAATAAATAAATGAATAAAAAATAAAAAATACAGCAACCTCCAACTTTGCATGGCAAATACTATGATCTACTTTTTCTCCCTCAAACCACTACACTCATTAGCAGAAATACTAATTGGTGAGTTATTGGTTATTTGGTGAGTTAGCTAAATCAAGTGAGAGAAGCTTGCTGTTGTGACATTGATAAGCCTGTGTTGATAGATGCTGTGGGTTCGATTCCCGCTCCGGGTGACTGTCTGTGAGGAGTTGGTGTGTTCTCCCCGTGTCCGCGTGGGTTTCCTCCGGGTGCTCCGGTTTCCTCCCACAGTCCAAAAACACACATTGCAGGTGGATTGGAGACTCGAAAGTGTCCGTAGGTGTGAGTGTGTGAGTGAATGTGTGTGTGTCTGTGTTGCCCTGTGAAGGACTGGCGTCCCCTCCAGGGTGTTCCCGCCTTGCGCCCGATGATTCCAGGTAGGCTCTGGACCCCCCGCAACCCTAAATTGGATAAGCGGTTACAGATAATGGATGGATGGATGGATGGATGGATGATAGATGCTGAACTGTAATTTTCTGTGTGTATATGTGTGTGTGTGTGTGTGTAGATAACTCCTAATCAGCCATGTATATTTGGTTATTTTTTTAAAGAAAAGTAAGTAAATAAGTAAGGTTTCAGTGACAGAATAAGTTAAAAATTTAGTATATTCATTGCCCACAGCATTGTGACCAGATGTTTTTATCTATTGTTTAATCCCTCATTATGTTTAACTTTTTGTCCAGTTTCTTTTGTAATACATCATTTTTTTTGTAATCCATCAATATATTTTGTAATAAACCAAGTGATTGCTCAGCACTAAAGGAAGCTTTCTCAGATTTGTTTTGTCTGTCCAGTCACAGTGTTTCCTCCAAATGTTCCAAAATGTCAGATGTTATTCTTTGTAAGTATGGAATTCATTCATTCATTGTCTGTAACTTTTTATCCACTTCAGGGCTGCAGAGGATTCGGATCCTACATGGAAAAACACTGGGCACAGGAACACACCCTGGAGTGGACACCAGTTCTTCAAAGGGTAACACACACTCACACCTATGGACACTTTTGAGTCATACCAATATGTGTTTTTGGACCGTGGGATGAAACCAGAGCACCTGGAGGAAACCCACATGGACACATTTTTTAAAATTTGATATTAGACCTTTGGAAGTCCTAGACCACTATGGTCACTGGTGCCAATAATATGGACAAAGAGTGGAGAAACAGGGAGGTGATTGGAATATTTTGTCTCACTGGTGTATACTTAAACAAGAAAATATAGCCACCTGAATCATAACCTCAAGAAAGAATAAGCACATTATAATTCTGAACCCTATACTCATATTAAAAGCAATCATGATGCTAATACAGATGCTTTGGATTCCATGCATTAATTAAATTAATGAATACATAACCTCTAAAAACATTTCATGGTTGTTTTCACACTACTTAGATATTTCTTCTGGAAGGCCTAAAAGGGCGTAAGTCACCAGTGTTAATGGTGTGGACATTTAAATGGCCTCTGTATGCTTTAGAGCTCTGTCCTTTTGTTATGTAACGTACTAAAGAAAGACCAGTGAAAATGCAGCCTTGTTAAGGGTGACAAAAGGAGCAGTGTTCATTAAAAAGAAAAGAAATAAAGCAAGACATGGCAGTTATGTATTCCTCTTCTGTTTCAGACACAAGTAAGAAGCCTTCCTTCAGCTCGACCGAGTTCAGTAATTACTTATTGTCTAGTTATTTTTATCCCCTTTTGTCCTTAATCCCTATTGAATTAAATTTACATTGTCTTTGCTGTAGGTCTAGTAATTAAAAGTATCACACTTAGCACAGATAGCGTGGAAGCTATGGCAGGCTCATGTACTGACATTTTTGGAGGCTGGTGCTCATGGAAAAAATGACAGCAAAAATGCAAATTAGATTATTCTTTTTTTTTTTTTTTGCATAATGTGGATGTGTTTATAAGATTTATCACATTTTAAATCTAGTATTAAGGGTTTTTCACATGGCATTAGTGCCAAAGCAGGGAATCCCAATCTCCTTTTTTTTTTATTTGCCGTATTGATACATTTATAAGGTAAAACGTTTTTGGACCTCATTTCAAATTCCTTTTTTAAATACAGGGCATTAGTGATGCAGCCTTGAGATTATTAGTGAAGTCAGGAACTTATGTGGGAAAATTAGTTCAGGGTTTCAAAAGCCACTTATTTTGATCCAAAACTTACTAGATAGTACTCCACATCTACACAGGGGTCCCACTGTTCCACAGCCTAGTGGTTTTATATGCCTTTAGTCTACTCTTGTCATGTGCAGCTTCTCCAGAGCATTCCCATTTAAATTCTTGTTTTTCTATGAAGATTATATAAAGAACAGCTGAAGGTCTGCTACCTTTAGTGTATATCATGTATATCATTACTATAAATTTATGCTATCTTTAAGAGCATTACTCTGTCTGATATGATATTGTGTTTTGTTATTTCATATTTTTCTCTCTGTACTTGATCTGTTTATTTATATAATTGAGCTTATTTAATTAGAAAATCCAGAAGTATCTTGACTTGGATTTGCATACTACTTTTCATTAGCATCTAAGGTCTACAAATCTATTGTTGTTGAGTTGTCAAGTGACCACAAAGTAGGCAATTAATATGCCAGAATATTAGATTTAATGAACAATTTAAAGAAATCACACCAAGAAAATATTTAAGACCATCACATTTCATACCCAATACACTTTGTCAATTCCGACAAATATAATTGTAGGCTAAAACCATAGTTCCACTTAAACACAGAGTGCATGACGACACATTTTTACACTGACAAAGCCTTTGTTACTTCAAATTCTGACTGCTTTGTTTGCGTAATATTGTGGCTGTTGGCCTAGGCTTTGCCCATTGTCAAACAATTTTTTACTTGTTACCTGATTTTTTAAAAATGTAAATATTTTTGAACGTTAAATATCAACCATTTACAAACTAGGCAAACTTTACAGATTTGTACACAGTTACTGCAACTCAAAATAAAACATAAGAATATCATAAAAATGAAGAGTGTATAAATGGTTAAAAATTAAAAGGATATCACATAAATAAAAAAAATCAAATAAATAAGTAAAAAGAAAGTAATAAGTGATAAAAACTACATCCATAAATGGTAATACAAATAGTATAATCATAAAATTACAATAAAATATAGCAAAAAACAAACAAACAAACAAACATACAAAACATTTAAATAAATAAATAAATAAATAAATTTTCTACAAATCTTCTTTTTCAAGTTATGACACTTTGTATCCTGGATGAATTCAAAACTCTGTGCTAAACATAGAGGACCAACTATGGAGTATAAACTGCTTCATTCAGAGCCTATGAAGCAATTTGATTCTTAACTTTAGTTTAATAGAAATATTATATAAAAAATCACGTTCTTGAATAGTTTTGCAACTTTTAGGTTGTAAAAATGACATTTGGCTCCTTTAATCTTCATTTAGACCTGAGGGGGTTCTTTTTATAATATTTTATATTATAATATTTATATCTTGGGTTGTTGACCACCATGCCATTAGAATCTATTTGGCATCTTACATCACATGCCATGAAACATAAATGCCACAAACAAGAAAAAAAATGTTAGAATGCCTCATTTGGGGTACATATTCTTTAAGAATCCAAGAAAACAAAATGTTTGATTTCAAATCAAAATATTCATTCATTCATTAATTTTCAGTAATCATGTCATCCTTATCAGGGTCACATTGGATCTAAAGTTTACCTGTCATTACTCACACCTGTGGACAGTCACAGAGCCAATCCACCTACCAACATGTTTGTTAGGTCTGTGTGAAAACATCAGATCCCCTGGAGAAAACCCACACAAACACAAGGAGAACATGCTCACAGCCAGTGACCTGAGGTGGGATTGAACCCACAACCCCAGGACTCTAGAGCTGTGTGTCAATGAAAACTGCTAATATTCTGAATGAAAGTCAGTGAGAAACAGTTTCATTGACAGCTCTTGCTTTCTTTTACTATGAGCAGAGATTAATGATTAAAGAACTGGAACCAAAGAGCTCTCTGACCAGAGAAAACAGTTATGAATATCTATAGAATCTTACACCTGATAAAATTATTACAGCATAAATTATAATACAGTATCACTGGCCCTAAAAGGTTTTATATATATATTACACTCTGTACACTGAACTATTTCATCTCACATTAAATAGATTAGCTCATTACAGTCACATTCTCCAAGTATCTCCAGAATCAAATATGCAGCTGCTTCAAAAATACAGTTCCCCATTCCAACCAAATGACACCAAAATATGTCAGTCCAGCCAAAGTTACTTTTTTGTTGAGAGAAATTAATCTTAATATATAGTGAAATATCAAACAAAATATCATATCTCCAAAAGGTAACTGTACAAGAGAAGTTAAAGCTTAAATATTAAATTTTATGTCATCTTTTGAATTTCTATTGGCCCATTCATAAATAAATAAAACATTTGTGTTTTGCCAAATTCTCAAAATATGTTTAAAACTTGAAAGGTGCCCAGGACAAGCATCTGCCAAAGGACGTAAATGTATATTTTGACTACATGTTTACCATATTTTTAGAAATATTTTGTTCAAGTCGTAAAAGTTTAAAGTTTACAAAGGTTGCCTACTTGAGGATAGTTAAACAATACACAAATGTAGGTAAGCAGAGGAACAGAGGAAATGTTTTAGCTGCTGCATTATTTTAAATAGAAGGAATCTAAGAGTAGTATTTCAGGCTTAAGAAGTGTTTACAAAAAAATAACACATGTGTTTCTTTGTTGCAAGGGCTCAGTTGACAGTTTCATTAGCGTCCTGGGATGTAAACAGACTTGTATCTCTCTAGCTGCAAGGCACTAGCGAATAGAGCAGAGAGGAATATTTGCACCATGCGGAGTGGACAACTATTAGAATCAAATCATCCACATCATTTGTTGCTCATTGTAGGAGCAGACGAGGTGCATCACTGACTTAGCATAAGCATTTCATATTCTCATTTTTTAACAAAAAAAAAAAAAAGCTTTCCAGCTTTTAGCTTTATGGCATTGTGTGGCTGTGGTGCTTATGAGGTTTTTTTTTTTTACCCATAATACACCTGCTAAGCTCAGAACCAGGATCTGAATTGTCTTCTGGAAGAAAACATTAACAAAACTACTCGTTTTCAAGAATATCCTACCTACAGACACTTTTGAGTCACCAATCCACCTACCAAAGTGTGTTTTCGGACTGTGGGAGGAAACCAGGGAGAACACACCAAACTCTTCACAGACAGTCACCTGGAGCAGGAATCAAACCCACAACCTCCAGGTCCCTGGAGCTGTGTGACTACCTGCTGCACCACCATGCCACCCTCTAAAACATAATGTCACATCAAATTACAGATGCACATTAAGAGACATATTGGTGTAAACGGGTGTTTAGATTGGTTAGATTTTTAATCCAAAAGCAATATTTCATGACATAATCTTTTACTATATCTGTGAACTTATACAAATTAATTCCTCTTCTGCAACCACTTCAGTCTTTTCATTGTCACTGTGAGTCAGGAGCCTACGAGCCTTCATTGTGTGCAGGGCAGGAACATACACTGAATGAACAAGGCACCTGCCCATCACAGGGATATGTGCCTAAAAATATCAGTAGTCACTTGAAAGCACATCTATATTTTTACACTGGCAAAATCATCCAAGATCCAAGTGACAAGTACTATGCAAGCCAACAATCCAGTATTCATGAACAGCCTGGTTTAATAAATCCTACTTCTAACACTCGAAGAATATTGTTTGGAACACATGTAGGTGTGAAATGCTGGGTGCTGTATAATGCAAGTTTTCTCCTAATAAGGAGTTCACACTGGCTTTTTAATTTCATCAGGCAGATTGAATGTGGTTTGTAAAAGCTGTTAAAAAACTAAATACAGCTAAATCTCAAAGTGAAAGCCATCAGAATAAAAAATTAATCAGTTTTGATTTTGCCTCTAAATGATTGCCAATTTCCAAATATATATAAATTTTATGTTGCTGCTGTCCAAGAAAATTGTTTAGCTTCATTTTTTCCATTTTTTTTAACACTGGAACCCACCAGTTGCTCCTTACTTTGTGGAGAAAATTATCACAAACATGGACCAATAGAAATTCTACTAAAGATACCACTGAGATACTGAATATGGGACATTTGATCAAATCCTCACAATGAATATCCTTACAACTTTGAGAAAGTCATCCCCACACGTGTCCGTCTCTTTTCAGGGCTTGACTCAAGCAATACTGAACATTCCTTTAGTGACCCTTCCTCCAGCCTGGTCAGAAAAGTTGACCCTCTTGGCAGAGACGCTGTAGGCACTCACTTCCTCCTGTTCGGTTTCATACTCTGGACTTTCATGGGAGGAATCCTTGATGACGCTGTAGTAAACAGGGGCGCTGTGTTTGGCAGCCTTCTCTGTGCTGGAGCCAGTCTCGCAGTGGCAGAGCTTCTTGAAAGCCGTGCGGAACTTCTGAGACATGGCGTTGTATATGATAGGGTTGATGGCGCTGTTAGTGTAGATGCTCATTCTGCAAAAGAGCAGGAACCAGGTGTTGAGGTAAGGAGGGTCCATCAGAGAGTTGACCACCACCAGGGTGCGATAAGGCATCCACAGCAAAGCAAAGAGGACCACCACCACTGCCAGCATCTTAGTCACCTACAGCAGAACAGAAGAGCAATGGACAGTAATGAAATTCAGGCAAGATGTAACCTTGGAGTAGTGGTCATTTTCTTTATGTTGTTAAGAAACAGCCATTATACTGACTCCTAGTGGCCTGGATGTGCCATAGATTCTGTATTAAACCTGTTTTATTTGCAGCCAACTCAGATTATCCTCTCTCCATTTTTGAAAATACCCATTTCCAGACGAATACAAAAATGGTTTCATCATCATGCCCTTCCAGTAGGGGCCATAGAACCTAAGACATCAAAACAACTTAAAGCATGAAACCAGTGGTGGACAAAGTACACAAACCATGTACTTGAGTACTTAAGTCTTGAAAGTTAAAGGACCTTGGTATTATGGTTCTAATGTCCAATAATAATTTTTGTAACAAGACTCATGTTTAATCAACACACAATAGGTGAAAAGACTCCAGTGTCACTCTTTGTTCACATGTCTTTTAACAGAATGTCATTTATTAGACACCAACGAACACAACAGAAACCACCAAAGATTAATAACAATGAATGTATATCAATTATAAAACCAAAACCAACAGAGATCACTATCTCCTGAGTATTAAGACTAAGTTATTTTATTAGAATTCAAATAAGATTCACTGAGCTTGCACACAGAGGAAGTTGTACTCCACATTTAACCCAATCCGTGCAGTGAAACACACATTTACACACACACTAGTGAACACTAGGGGGCAGTGAGGACACATGCCAGGAACAGTTGGAAGCTTGAGCCACGGCCCCCAGGGACAAGTTGGGGGTTAGGTGCTTTGCTCAAAGGGCACTTCAGTCATGACCTGCCAACTCTGGGGATCGAATCGACAATCTTCCGGTTACCAGCCCAGTTCCCTAAACACCAGGCCACAGCTGCCCCCATCAAACCTATGGCGTAGGGATCAGTTCAATGTGTTACCTACGGTGAAGGTTTGATGCAGAATTGCACCTCTCCAGAAATGTAGCTAACTACGCGCTGCAATGACTGTTATTGGTCTGCAGTTAGACGAACATAGATCAAGCTGAACTGAGGAAGCCCAAAAATATGAACTCCACACTACAGAGACTGCACACAGCTGCAAATTCACTGACAGAGACTTCCTCAGATATTGGTTTGGAAGTCACATAATGAAAAAAAAGGTTAAACAAAGGAAAAATACTCTAAAAAAAACCCCCAAAACTTCCTCCAAAAGTATAGGTTCTGCAGTGTTGAGCCAGGATTAGCATTGAGAGAGACTCCCTATTACAGCTCAGTGAAGCATCACAATAATTCTGAAGCTGTAATAGGGTCAAAAAATATTACAGTTCCCTTTAAGCTCTATGTTTTGTTTTCATATTTGGAAAGTAGGTTTTTTATTATTAAATAAATTTTAGTTTTTCTGGCATTTTGCTTAAAACTTGGTTTTGTTTTTTGGATTTGCCTTTTGGATCTGTTTATCTCGCTGTGCTAATTTCCGTCCGTCTCCTGGCAACGGTGCCTCGCAGAGAGCTGTGCGGAGCCCAGAGATTTTTTTCAGACATGTTACCATTTTACACACACATACACCAAAAGGAATGGCAGATTTTCATAATGTAGTGGTGTAAAAAGTAAAATATTTGAGTTTGAAATGTAGTGGAGTTAAAGTAAAAAGTCGCCCAAAATGGAAATACTTCAGTAAAGTACAGATACACAAAAAAAAAACACTTAAGTACAGTAACGAATTACATTTACTTTGTTACTGTCCACCACTGAAAGGAATACAGAGGTTTAATCCCACATACCTCCATACTCTCTATGTAGTGCACCACTCAAGTAATTAAATTATTGAATCTAGTGCATTATTATTTCTAATACATCATTTCATTTTATTCATTATTCATTATATTTATTCACTGCATGTATACAGTGTAGTTTTATAATTTATGTAACTAAATATAGAGAAAAGGAGCAGTTACATACATTTTAGCCAGACACAGACACGCTGTGTGATGTCAGCATTTCCAAAAAGATGACAAGAACATTGACAATGGTGTTTTCAAAAACCTTAATTTTCAGAGACCTAAAACACAATTCTTTGTGTGGATGCAAGTCCAAATCTCAGACAAAAACCTTTTTCTGAGATATAAATTAGTAATATTTTTAGTACAATAACTGAAGAATCTCCACATGTATTGCCAATATACATAATGAATTTGTTTTGCTTGTTGGCTGATAGAAATATGTTCATTCTACAGGCACATGTTGGCTGTTCCTGTAATTGAGAACATAATGAGAGAATCAAACAGTTGCTGTGTTACCCGTTAGAGACAGACATTCCATTAGCAGCTTTTGGTGGAATACTGCATCTGTCATGTTTGATGTCATGGTCCCTTGCCCCCCAGTTCTCCCCTAAATTCTTTCTGCGAAAAATGCCTGTCTAAGTCATGAGACAGCTTTTGTCTTAATTTACTATTTGTTATTATATAATAACATAACATTATAAGGTAATGTATGTGTAATTTTGAGCTGTGAAGTGATGTTAAAGCTAATCTTGTAAACTTGTAAATATACTTGCTATTGTGTATCTTGTAAATTATATGCGATTAATGTAGATGAATAAAAAAAGCAATCCACATATTTGATTGTTCAATTTTGACATAATACAAATCATTGATCCAGTTTTCCTGGATATTGGCTCTTCCAGTAGGTCTTTGGAAAATAGGAATTCCATTTCTCTGTAATAACAGCTTCTCCCTTTCTGGGAAGGCATTACACTGGATGGTACTAATGCTGAGTTAATGCTGGGTTACAAAAAGTGCTTCAACTCATCCCACCGATCTGGGTGGAGATCCATCACACCAGAGAACACAATTCCATTACAGCAGATGTCAGTGCCTGGAGGAAGCTTATAGCCCTGGAGTTGACACTTGGCAAAGGAGTCAAGCTACTCATGCTTCTATATGGAGACTATACAAACAGTGTGTTGATGAATGGTAAAGAGCTGAATTCTCTCTTTCAATTTACCTGTTTTCTAGAGGAAACTGCACCCTTGTTGGGTTTGCAGGAGACCTTCACCGTGCTGTTGGTCCGTCCCTGGTGAATGGAGTCATTCCCTCTTTCAGACAGATTTGAAGGGAGTGGGTTCATAAACAATATTCTAGCGATCAGCCCATAAAGCACTGTGGCCACAATGAGAGGAATCACATAGAACAAGGTGAAGTCCAGAAAGTAAATAGGCATGTAGAGGTTTCTGGACACCCGATAGCCACATCGGACAACCACTCCATCGGCATAAACCATCTCATGAGTATCAACGAGGAAAAACCACATGATGCAATAGAGGGAGGTGAAAATCCACACACAAGCGATAATCTTCTTGGCTCTGGATACAGTGCAAATGAACTGGGCCTTGATTGAGTGACATATTGCTATATAACGCTCAACAGTGAAAGCTGTGATAGAGCAAGAGGAGACATTGATGCCCAGATACTGCAGGTAGGTAATGCACAAGCAGCCGGCGTAGCCATAGATCCAAGATGAAACGACCTCAGAAATATTGGGCAGCCCTGCCGCCAACAGAACAATCAGATCTGCAATGGCCAAGCTGACCAGATAACAGTTGGTAGGAGTCATCATGTGCTTGGTTCGGAGGACCACCAAGACCACCATGATGTTGCCAGCTATTCCCACCCCACAGATCAGCAGAGTGAGGAATATAGTGATGACCTGAACTTCCAGAGAGTTCTGAGGCATCTTGGCCAAAGGTTCACTGTTGGTGAAGTTCATGATGGAGCTTAGTGTAACATTCTCCATTGTCGGTGGAACTGACCACTTCTTCTCATGTACTGAAGGGTCTCTGGAAGGATTTTTTTAGGATCAGACACAACTGAGAACCTGAACAGAAAAAAAGCATTAAAAATGTTTAGAAGTTCAACAAATATTTGAGAGACCCACTATGACCTCAAGTTAGCATTGGACAATATGCACATTATGAATTACTATGTCTATATTTTGGCAATGATATTGTTATAAACAACATTTCAAATAATGTCCTATACAGTTAAACAGGACAAACCATGCTGAAATGAAATAGGCAAAGGTCAGTTTAAAAGGAGCAATGATTATGAAAACGAAATATTCATTCAACATTTCTGCTGACTTTAGGTGTATTAATGATTAAGCAAGTTCCCTCTTTGCTGCAGTAACAACATGCTTCTGGAAAGGTTTTGCTAGATGCCGTAAAACTTTTATGGGCATTTATTAGCATTTAGTCCTGTGAACATTAGCGTGGTCAGATACTGATGCTGAATTATTAGTTGTGAATCACAAAAGCCACACAGTCCACTCCAGAAAAGACAGAACCTGATGCTTGGGGTTTTATACCCTACTAGTCCACCCTTGGTATTGAGCATATTGACCTGTTAAGTTGAACTGACAGCCAAAACCTTTCAGCGCTCAATGGGTTTTCCTACTGTGCTCCTATTGGACAAGTTTGATTTTAGGAATAAGTAATCTGTCTAATTGAGAACTGTCATGACGGAGGACTAAAAAAACACAAGAACAAATATGGAACTATGGAACAGAACTGATGATTCTGAATAGTTTAGTCTAACTTTCAGGCAAACTCTATTGGATGCTCTTGGCACTGCAGTGGTCATCAAAGAAGTTAAAGAGGGAACAGAAGGGTACTTACCATGACTACATCTTTTTCATCTGTAGCACTGAAGCTCCTCTGGTCTTGTGGAAAGGATGAGGGTGCGAGGTCAGGAACTGACCAAGGCAGTGTACAGTTCCTCAGTGTGATCTTCTCCAATGAAGTACAGCAGCAGCTCCTAATGAGGCAGCAGCATGCTGCAGAGTGCCAGCACTGTCTCTGCTCCCCTTTTTTTCCTCTCTCGCTCTCTTCTTCTAATCTATTCCTCTCTCTCTCTCTCTCTCTCTCTCTCTCTCTCTCATATCATCCAATAGCTACCCCTCCTTTTTTTTACCCCCTCTCTCTTATTCCTCACTCTCACTCCCACTCTTACTGTCACCACCCTTTCTTTTCTGTTGTCTCCCTCTAACAGTCCCTTTATTATCAAGCCTTATTTAAACTGTATTACAAATACCCAGATAAATAAAATGTATTTCATCAACCTATAGATTCTGCTTTTTTAAGCCATACATTTTTGGGCACCTTCTTTTTCAACCTTTTCTTTTCTGAAATCAAGGGTGAATTTAAAGAGCTTGTCCTCCTTTGAGGCAGTAACTGAGTCTACTCTTCCACAAATTATTTAAACTACATATCAGAACATTGCTTTGAGCATTTGGTGACATTGTGCCATGAAAATGTTGGTAAGGTCAGGTACTGATATTAAATGATTAGTCCATTTCATCACAAATCACAATCCATTTAATCACAAAAGTATTGGATGGTGCTTCATCACTCCACAGAATGCAGTTCAATAGCATCACAGCCCAATGCTTTTGGACTTTACATCCCTTCAGCTGACAACGGATATCAATTGACGAAAAGATGACAAGTGGTATGAGATTGAGATATGAGATTTGCATAGTTGTCTATATCAGTAATTGGGGCAATTGTAATTGTAAAATTAGCATCAATATACTATTTACAAATTCTAACATAGAACATCACCATATATGAATCATCTAAACCAAAAGATTTCGGACACCATATTTTCCCCAAGAACAGAACAAATTGATGCATATACTTTTGCAGCCCTTTTCCTTGATGGAACACATAACAAATGCAGTGATAAATAAATTCTACTTGCTACTACTTAATTTATAGGTTATATTTTGTTGAATAAAATAACAATTGCGTGGCGCAGGAGGTAGTGTTGCAGTTACACAGCACCAGGGAACTGTATGCCTGCTCCGGATGGCTGTCTGTGAAGATTTTGGTGTGTTCTCCCTGTGTCCCCGTGGGTTTCCTCCACATCAGTGGGTGGACTGACTACTCCAAAAGTGTCCGTAGGTGTGTAGGTGTGAGTGTGTGTCGCCCTGTGAAGGACTGGCAGCCCTCTCCAGGGTATGTTGTGCCCAGAGATTCTGGGTAGACTTGGACCCACTGCAACCCTGAACTGGATAAGCAGTTACAGATAATGAATGAATGAATGAATGAATGAATGAATGAATGAATGAAATGATATGTTACACCAACACTGCTTTAAAATGTATTTGCACACCTAATGTTTTACTGCAGTTATCTTCAATCATTTAGTTTTGCAGCGTAGTTGCTAACGAACCCGTTTTAACATTTAATACACCAATGATGTTATGGCTTTATACATGGAAATACCTCATTAATGTTTGAAAATATATATAAAAAAAACTCCCAGCATTTAAAGGTTAGTACTGCTTGATTGTGTTTTCACTGTTAAAAATGTAACTTAATTATAATTAGTAGGTACTGGATTTTAATGAAACCAGGGTGACATATCGAAAAATGATTTGCCAAACAAGAAACCAATTATACTGACTTCCCTTTGTTCCCTCCTTTGTCATTCCCTCTCTATCTTCTACTCTCTCTTTATCTGCCTCTGGGTGTCTTCACTTTCAGTGCTTCTTTGTTTCTTCTACTTTCCTCTGCCTCTGCGTGATTCTGTGAGCTGACCTCTCGCTCTGACTCACAGTCTTGCTCTAATTTTTGTGGGTCTGTACTGGTGGGCACTGAATTGCTGTTGTAATTTAGGAACCACACTTGTGTTTGTGTGTGTGTGTGTGTGTGTGTGTGTGTGTGTGTGTGAGAGAGAGAGAGAGAGAGAGAGAAAGAGAGAGAAAGAGAGAGAGAGAGCGCCTTTCATTTGATGTGTGAATTTGAAAAGATCCCACTGGCCATTCCATTTATCTTGTGTACACCTTCTCAGTATCCCACTCATTGTCAACCCCTTGATGTCCACTCCACCGTTAATGAGACTGTCACTCCAACGTTTGTAACTGATACAGATGTAAAGAAATGAACAGAACTTGTACATGCATCAATTTTGTTCTCCTGGTATGTAGCTTCAAAAGTACAAGGTACAATCCTCTTCACACAGGTGAAGAAGAATCACAGGAAGGGAATGAGTGTTCATTAAGGGAACTACTTCATTATTTTCAGCATTAGAAGATCAGACGGAGAAGTGCTGCTGGAGATTTTAAACAGTGTCTACTCACCATCCAGTCTTTTAGACACACCTACCTCATTAGTTCAACTTGTAGATGTAGCTCGCTTGTTGTCACACAGTGAGTGTTGGTCTTCCTAGTCTTTCATCAGTGGGCACAGGACACTGCCCACAGGACCCCTAGAACTTCAGCAGTGTCACATTTATCACTCAGAGCATTAATATTCAGACCCAAAGAGCAGAAACTATTGGGAAGCCGATTGCAGGTTTCGGCAAAGAACATCAAAGGGAGACCAGAGCTTGGATTAATATAGCAGCCCCAAAAATAGATGAATACACGTCTTTTTGGACAATTTGCAAACAGAGTGCAGAGATCCTGAGGGACTTTGGAGCTTTATCCCAAACAGGATCAGGTGCAGCAGTAGCTCCAGGCACAACTGTGAGGGGAGTGGGAAAAGGGACCAAAAATAAATAAATAAATAAAATAAATCCAAGCCTTTTAGCAGCTCTTCACAAGAATCGTACAGAAGAAGCGTACAGAGTGATCTGAGTTATGTACTGAACATAAAACTGTAAAATTGATGGTGCTGGTGATATAACTTATCTTTGTTGAACCATTAAAAATGACCCATAGAGGACAGAAGATCTAACACCTAAATTTTTTAACAAAATTACATTATAATCAATGCACTAGTGTTGACTAAAATCATAGATCAAGCTGTAATTAATGATCTAACTGATTCATTGTGTCACAGTCACACAGTCACACACCTCCAGGAACCTGGAGGTTGTGGGTTCAAATCTTGCTCCTGGTGACTCTCTTTGGTGTGTTCTCCCCATGTCCGTGTGGGTTTCCTCCGGGTGCTCCGGTTTCCTCCCGCGGTCCAAAAACACACGTTGGACTGGCGACCCAAAAGTATCCATAGGTGTGAGTGAATATGTCGCCCTTTGAAGGACTGGCGCCCCCTACAGGTTGTGATCTGGCCTGGCGTCCAGTGATTCTGGGTAGGCTCCGGACTCACTGCGACCCTGAACTGGATAAGCAGTTACAGACAATGAATGAATATTTATGCCAAAAAAATATAAATATGACTTTCTTTTCTGCTACAGCTCAGTAAGTACTGGGCATTAAACAGGTATTTATGGGATACAATAAAATCTAATATAATAT
Organism: Hoplias malabaricus; assembly: GCF_029633855.1. Taxonomy (NCBI): domain Eukaryota; kingdom Metazoa; phylum Chordata; class Actinopteri; order Characiformes; family Erythrinidae; genus Hoplias; species Hoplias malabaricus. Next base: position 32,540,985 of record NC_089813.1, on the reverse strand, counting down.
ATAATATACAAGCTATTTTCCATTCCCCAAAGAAAATTTTTACTCACAAAAATAAAAGCAGCATTTTGGCTTAACATATAAATACAGCTGATCTGTCTCACTTTCTCTCCCTTTTCTCCTCTATTCCACTCTCCCAGCCCTGTATACATACATAAACACACACACACACACACACACACACTCACACACAGAAACACACACACACACACACACACACACACACATATAAACTAAACTATCCTATATTTATAAGGTACAGTTACCTGGCTAATGCCTACAGCTTTGTGAATTGTAAGAGGAAATTTTACCAACATACACTTTGTTTCTTTAAATCAGTACTTTCCAGTGATATTTGCCACTGAGACATAAAGACAAAAAGACTACCATAACAAGAGGCACTTGCCTAATGAACCGAATAATCAGAAGAGTATCATTATCATTTGCATTTCCTATCATGCTGTTTTGATTAATCTACCCTTCTCTCCCCACCTTTGAGTGGAGTGTGAATGCCATTCAGTTTAGTAAAATTTGGTTCTCTTCACTGCTTCACAATGTGGCTCATCATGTTTAACTATCTCTCTTTTTCAAGCATGAAGAACAAAAATAAATAAATAAACAACTTAAAGTAAAGATAAAAGATAAATGTGTTCTGGAGCCTAAATTATTAAGTCACTCAGATTCTCCCCAGACTCACTCAAAGCTCAGTGGCTTACATTATAATGGATAACTTATTATATTCATGTTAAAATGTTTTTAATAGTCCTAGTGAGAACAGAAAAAAACATGCATGCATTTGCTTATTTTACAATATTTTAATTAAGTCAAAAACATATATTATATATATATTATCATTCTGTAGTTGTTAAAAAAAGAAAAAGTAAAACAAATGTAGAAGTAAATTGTCACCCAAGATTATCCATCCATCCATCCATTATCTGTAGCCGCTTATCCAATTCTAGGGTCGCGGGGGGTCCAGAGCCTACCTGGAATCATTGGGCGCAAGGCGGGAATACACCCTGGAGGGGGCTCACCCAAGATTTTCTGTAAATATTTCCCCAAAATTTCTGTAAACCATTTTAGACTACATACAGGTCTTTATTAATGTCTTACAAACTTATGGATTTTGTTTAGATTAGATTACATATTACAGTAAATTATTTTCTTTAAAATTCAATTCTTTGATTGCCATTAAAATTCCAATTATTTTATCCAATTATGATCCAGGTCTATTTTTATAATGAAGATGACAGGCCTTATTTGTTTTTGTGGATATTTTGTAGAGCACTGCTGTGTCTGATCCATTATTATCAGCACAGCACACTAACATACCAACACCCCACAAACGCATCAGTGTTTCTGCAGGGCTGAGAATTATCCGCCACCCAGATGATACCTGTTTTGTCCTGTGGGGGTCTTGAATGAGGTTAAATGGTGTTAAATGTTTGCAGAACAACAGATGAATAACAGTCTATGATTATAGGAAAACAAAGTGACCCTGTATGGACACAGGAGCAGAGAGAATAGAGAGGGAGTGTAGAAACTAGGAAGTAGTAGTAATATTATGGCTGGTTGGTTTATAGAAATTAAATGTCTCCTTGTACAGCTTATGACTACATTGTTCTTGGTCATGACAGCTAGAATTAAATTTGCAGCTACTGTGGTTTGAAAATAGCACTCTTTGCAATTTCAACATAAAAAGTATTAATCTTTCATCATCCGTCTCTTTCTCTCTCTCTCTCTCTCTCTCTCTCTCTCTCCCATACACACAAAACCACACACACACACGCTATCACATTATCAAAAAAAAAAAAAAAAAAATATATATATATATATATAAATCTTAACGGAATATCTATGATTGTGGGCAAATGCAGTTCTCAGGTTTGTTGATGTTCAGAAGCTGAAGGGTATGTTTGAGGGGGAAAAATGAGAGTTTGTTGGTGGCTGAAGTTTAACTTTTTTTATGTTTGTAATCACTGTTTGATTTACTACAGAAACTCATTTGTAACCCGTGTTGTTTGTGTTGTGGAGGTGGTGGACACCTATAAGTATCTGGGCTTACACCTAGACAATAAACTGGACTGGTCAGCCAACACTGAAGCACTCTACAAGAAAGGGCAGAGCAGGCTGTACTTCCTGAGGAGGTTGGGGTCCTTCAATGTCTGCAGTAAGCTCCTCAGGATGTTTTACCAGACTGTTGTTGCCAGTGTCCTCTTTTATGCTGTGGTATGCTGGGGAGGAAGCATAAAGAAGAGGGATGCTGGGCGACTAGACAGGCTGGTTAAGAAAGCTGGCTCTGTGGTGGGGGCTGAACTGGAGTGCATCACTTCCATATCAAACAAGAGGACCCTGAACAAACTGATTAGCATCTTGGACAATGAGTGCCATCCACTCCACAGTATCATAACCAAGCAGAAGAGCTTGATCAGCTGGAGACTTCGCTCACTGCCAGGCTCAACTGACAGACTGAGGAAGTCATTTGTCCCCAGGGCTATTGAGCTGTTCAATGCTTCACTAAAGGGGAGAGGAGAGTTGGACTTCTCTGCATAGTCTGTCTGTCCATCCAACACCACCACCACCTCCACCTCCTCCATATTGCACATGTGTACCTAACTGGACAATAGACAGGTCAACCACTGGACAAGTCAACCAACTCATCTACCTCATGTGTACCTTAATCTGACAGCTACAATAGTAGGTGTATACTTAATACAGGTACATTGCACTAAATTGCCTTGCACTATTTTATTTAATATATTTATTTCTAATTCTGAAACTGCACTGTTATTGCACTGTACTTATATTGCACATTCCATACCCATTGCATTATCCACACCTTTTCAACTTTTAAATCATATGCTGCACAAAAGAGATCATCCCCAGCTGCTCACAGTATCACAGATTCTTGCCAGGCTATGTTTGATTACTCTGACGATTGATTGATTGATTGATTATTCTTAAGCACACTGTCAGCTTCTTGGGTATTTGATTTTTTTTTTTTTTTTTGTTTTGTTTTTTTTTTTTTTAAACTCTATTAGTCCATTGCTGTTTAGTGATTCGTGTACGTGATGTCTAAGTCTGTAAGCTACTGAGACCTTTAATTTCCCCTGGGGATCAATAAAGTATCTATCTATCTATCTATCTATCTTGTTTATCTTTGTAGCAAATTCTTCAATGCAGGTAGCCGTCTCCTAAATTTGGAGACATTTCCACTAATGATCCGTAACAGTAAAAATAAATAATTATTACTTACCTATGGAGCAGGAATACTTCATAAACACATTAGACTAGTTTAGAGCAAGTAAACATGGTGAGAAAACCACTTCTGAATTTGTTTAAAAGTGGTTTTTGATCAATATAGTGAACGTTGTCTTTAAATATCACTTTCAAACAGGCATTAATTATGCAAAAATTATACTGGTATAAACACTTGTTCAGTTCTTGCTCTCTCTCTCTCTCTCTCTCTCTCTCTCTCTTTCTCTCTCTCTCCTGTACATCTACAGTGAGTATACTGACACCAAGTGGAAGTTCGGCAATATAACATTCTGCATTTTGCTCTATTGCAGCAGAAATCACAAGAAAGATACTTACTACATTACTACTATATAAAAACATATACATTTGTGAGATGATTACAAAATTTAAAAAGCTCCAAACCTAATGAGAAAAATGCTCTCAGAGGAGCATCTGTTCTAGGAAGGGACTAGGGAGTTAAAAAAACAGGATATTGAACAGACAACTAAAAAAGAGGCTAGACAGATGGTGGAAGCAGAAGTGGACAGTGGAGCAGGAGACTGGCCCTAAGACCAGGAGACCTAGTAAGCAAGTGACTGGGCCACAGTCTAAAGGTGAGGAGATGACAGCTTGCAGTAGGACAGTGTGGATATGAAAGCTGGCAATGGGACATGAGCAGAGTTGGAAATACTTAGATTTGCCACAGGTAGCACTTGCAGAGTCACCACTTGTTCCCACAAACTGTAAAAGTCTACAGGCCCTTGTTTGATGTTTTCTTGCCTGCAAAACTGCCTTGATTTCAAGGCTTGCAAGCCACAGTAAACCCTGAATCAGACCACAGTTAAAGTCCTGTTATTCTTGACTTTTCTCTTACATGCTACTAGCCTCTTTCAGCTGATATTTATACTGTTGTGCCTGAGGTTGATCTACCAGTTCCACTTCATCATATCTCTGCATCTTCACCTTTACACTTCCGGTTTCTGCCTCTGCAGGACACCTGCTTATTTGGCTCAACTTCTTGGTCAGAACTTTCTCAATTAGGAACTGGATTCTTTTCTCTTCCTGCTGCTGGAAGAAGGAAGAGGCCACTTTCCTGCGGAGTCGTCGGCTATAGACCTCCAGGAAAGCAAGACAATAGCTAAAGAGATAGAGCAGAGCTAATGAGACCAGCTCATCAGGGTTCAGCTCGCTGGGCTTGGCCTTGCACTGAGCTGCGTCAGAACCCACAGTGGCTCTGTAAGTTCTCCTGAAGTCCACCTCCACTGATTTACCGCAGGAAAACACCTGGCAGATGCTGGACCAATAATCAACCTATTAGAAAAGAAGAAGATAGGAGCACTATTGTTTATATACTATACCCATGCCAAAGGTTTTGTGTGTAATTCTATACTGTCGTAGGTAAATGTTTGGACAAGCCAGTCGATTTACATACTTTGTATATTTTCTAAGTGAAAACAAGTTAACACGTCTTTTACAGGGAGCTGAAATATGTCTTTTACCAGTTTGAGTGCATATTTACAATTTATTTGCTGTGATTAGATTCATGAAAATACATTTAAATATTTGCATAAGCTATGTGTAATATTTGTTTTCCAAGTATTGCAAATTGTGCATATTTTGTAGAAATATGTTTCTCTTATCATTAAAAATATGAACATTTTTATCTGACTGCATTTCCTATGCCCACAAAAACTTCACATGATAATTGTCCCCAAAAAACATGTATCTCAATTTTGTCCATTTTTAGTTTACTACATCATTTGAATATAGCAGCTGTCCTTCACATTGTGTGTAAATGTCACAGAAATACTCCAAAATGTCTTTTACCTTGATGTCCATTGAAAGTTTTTTTCCTTCTCATGTAAAGTTATTGTTTTTGAGATACATGTTATTCTTGGACTGTCACGATATGGATAACAAGCAATATTTGTTGCAAGAATGATGGAACCTACCTTAAAATGGACCTGTACACTAATATCAGTTGATGGTACATCCAAAAGCCATGTTCCACCTGTTACTACACCATAAAGCACGATTTTGTCGAGCATTATCAGCATGACCGTAATCAGCACATAGAGTGTGATGTGCAAAATGGGAACTAGGCACCTAATCAGTTCTCTTTTTGTCATTCTGAAGCTCGTCGAATTCACCCCATTCTTCACATCCTTTGCTTCTACTTGGATCCCTCTGTCCTTTGCAGTTCTTCGAAGCAGCCCCGTGATGTAGACATTATCAAACCTAACTGAGGTTAGGTAAGACTTCAGGTAAAGGGTGGACTCCAGGAAAAGGTAGATTACGAAAACAGCAGCCAATATTCTGCTGGACTGCAGTTTCACTCTCTCAAGTTGCTGTTGGGCCTTTGAGAAATCCTCTTCAATGTGTTTGCTTAAGTTGTTCAGACTTTCCCTCAATGTGTTCACTTTAATATCTGTGGTGTGGTTGAAGTTCTGAAGCTTTTCCATAAAGCTGATTTCGTGGTTTTTAATGACCTGAATTTTGCCAACCATATCATTCTTTATGCTGTTGCTGAGTTGAGATGAGTTGAGAAGACTATGAGCGAGATTCTCCGAGGTGCATTTCATAAGGTGCGTGATTGTGGCTATGTTGGCAGCAATGTTTGGAAAAATGTAAAGTACAACAGTCATCGCACACATGGATAGAATGAGTTTGCGTCCCTGTCTGGTGCCCAGTGTGGGAATCATCAAAGTAAATGCACAGCGGAAAGGGTGAACGAGGAAACATAAGATGAAGACAGCTGCTGAGTAGATCCCTGAGGAGATGCCTGCGATGAGGCGGTCATACAGCAGACGTTCACTCAGCCAACGGAACAGCAGGGCACCTGTACCCACTGAGATACCAAGACACATGAACAGGAGAGTGAAGATCTGTCCGGCATTTTGTGGAGTTGGAATGGAGTAGGAAAACCAGAGAAACTCCATGCTGTTTCTTATAGACCCTCTGCCAGAAACACCAGAGAGCATCAGTTAGATGATAGATGTTAGAGGACGTGGACCCAGGGGATTGCAAAAGTGTTTCTACAAAGAACATATCAATGCAAACCATTCATAGCCCTCCTAGACATGTTGGGTTGGATGTGTAGCTAGATGCAACAACATACATTGTACATCCTTTGCCATACATAATCACATTATTTACGCTTTTTTTATTATTATAAATTAATGTACATGTGAGTGATGCCCTTTGTTTTTTACTAAATAAAAACAATATAGAAATATTGTAACTGATCAGGCATACTGAAAAAACCCCAAATAATTAAACCAGATGGAGGCTCACAAATTTAAAAAAGTGTCACACTATGAAAAGGTTCAAGAGCCACTGAGTTAGATGCTAAAAATGATGAATAATGCGCTACCATTTCTAATTTGTCTCTCAATGTTAGTAAAAGCCAGTTCTTCACAACACAGATAATGAAACAATATCATATTTTGTCTTAACAGAGTCAACAATAAGTATCTTAAAAAGAAAATAATCTCAACTGTCATACAGCTAAACAGCTAAACATTTTCAACACAAAAATAACTACTTTTGTTTGTATTCTGAAGACATTTTAACACAGGTTTAAGTCAGGGCTATGTTACACCCCATGAATAATGTTACTGAATTCATAAATTTCCTTCTGAGATCAAGCCGAGAATTTTTTAAACATACACGCAAGTATAGATGCCAGAATAAGAAGAATGTCTTGGTTAAAAGAACCATTTTTGGCTCCTTAAAAAGCCTTTCAGTGTATAAGTAACTGAGATGTGCAAATAACCTTACATTTTAGAGAAATCATATGTCCATGTTCAATAATCATTATTCATTGTTATGACAACAATGTCAAGATATGACTGGCAAACTAATCAATTATAATTAATTTAATAACTGTAAGTATTTAGGGACCAGTCTCTTAAAATGTTTAGTTAATTGAACTTCTAATAATATGTTAATAGAACAATGATCTATAATTTTATTATTAGAAGTCAGTTTAACTACAAATTTAATAGAATTTAATAGTTATCAGTAAAGTAAAGGAACATCTAAACAACAGTAATAAAATAAAACAACACTCAACCTGAATGTGTTCCAGAAATTCCACAGGGACATTTTTTGCTGTAATTGCTGATGGAAGGTTAGAGCCATTTGATAAAATGCAAATAATCCAGTCATATTTGTCAACATCTTATGGAAGTAGCTACTGCCCACAATCACACACCACTTGTTAACACACCCACTACGCACACACACACATACACACACACACGCAATGTCATGAGTCACATTGTTGCTCAGATTCACATGAATATTCTGTGTTATCTGACACATTTTACACCTACATGCACTTTGGGTCTCAGGACAAGTAGAGAATTCTTTGAATCCTTGTATTTCTGTGATTTGTTCCTCTGTCCTGCTAGCTCTAGCTCAGAGGATAGAAATTTTAAGACTTCAAGTCCATTTCTATTCCATTCCCTTTAAGGCTTCCTCAGTATAACCTCTGACTTCTCTGAATACAGGGGACACCTTGCTTTAAGTCATGAAATTGTTGTAGTAAAACTTAAATAAAATTCAACAAAATTCTATAAGATCAAGGATTTGTGTTTGCATCTCGTAAAAGGGAAGTGTGACACATACACAGCTGGTTTAGAACATGAACTTCTCTAAGAGAAACTGGAAGTGGATTAGATGGTTGTTTGCACACAGCTACTTTTATGGTAAAATGAAGATAAGCTAATGATAAACAAGACTAATTTCGCATGTATGGCAACTTTTCTTTAAAGGAAGTTGAAAATCGGGTGTTGGAGCTTCATAATGCGAAGTGTTGGCATCTGCATTATTAGTAGCCTTAAAACTATGATTAACAATGAAACAAAATCTGAATAATACAAACCGGATTCCAAAAAAGTTGGGACACTAAACAAATTGTGAATAAAAACTGAATGCAATGATGTGGAGGTGCCAACATCTAATATTTTATTCAGAATAGAACACAAATCACAGATCAAAAGTTTAAACTGAGAGAATGTACCATTTTAAGGGAAAATATGTTGTTTCAAAATTTCATGGTGTCAACAAATCCCAAAAAAACACTCCATTTTAAATGACCCCTGGCCCAGTGCAAACGTCTGAGCTTGTGGAGCTTGCTTAGAAATGGCTTCCTCTTTGCACTGTAGAGTTTCAGCTGGCAACGGCGGATGGCACGGTGGATTGTGTTCACTGACAATGCTTTCTGGAAGTATTCCTGAGCCCATTCTGTTATTTCCTTGACAGTGGCATTCCTGTTTGAGGTGCAGTGACGTTTAAGGGCCTAGAGATCACGACCATCCAGTAGAGTTTTACTGCCTTGACCCTTACGCACAGCAATTGTTCCAGATTATCTGAATCTTTTGATGATGTTATGCACGGTTGATGGTGATAACTTAAACGTCTTTGCTATTTTACGCTGGGTAACACCATTCTGGTATTGCTGCACTATCTTTCTGTGCAACAATAGTGGAATTGGTGATCCTCTTACCATCTTGGCTTCAGAGACACACTGACACTCTGAGAAGCTCTTTTTATACTCAATCATGTTGTCAATTGACCTAATTAGTGTTAATTGGTCTTCCAGCTGTTCATTATATGCTCAATTTCCTTTTTCCAGCCACTTATTGCTACTTGTCCCAACTTTTTTGGGATTTATTGACACTGTGAAATTTTGAATCAACATATTTTTCCTTTAAAATGTTACATTTACTCAGATTAGACTTTTGATCTGTCATCTATGTTCTATTACGAATAAAATATTGACATTTGCCATCTCCACATCATTGCATTCAGTTTATATTCACAATTTGTTTAGTGTCCCAACTTTTTTGGAATCCGGTTTGTACACTGATTTTTTAAAAAGAAATATTTAGTCTATTATGTCCAAAAAGCCATTGAAACTGTATAGAAACGACTCAAAATTTTAACCCACGTTAAAAATGAAGATATATGAATATGCATGAACACTGAAAGATCACTATCTACACTCATTGTCCATTTTATCAGCTCCGCTGACAACACAGGAGCACTTTGTGGATCTACAATTACAGACAGTAGTCCAGCTATTTCTCTGCATACTTTCTTATCCCCATTTCACCAATGGTCAACACCCACCAGAGTACCACCACAGAGCCACCAGATGACACTGGTGATGAATGTTTTTGGTTGGTGGACTACTGAACACTGAAGGTTTTAGAAGTCAAGCAGCACTGCTGTGTCTGATCCACTCATGCCAGCCCAGCACACATTCACCTCATCAGTGTCACTGCAGCTCTGAGTATAGTTCACCACCCAAATCATACTTGCTCTGTGGTAGGACTTATTGCATATTCATGAAAACAAAGATGTTAGCCAGTTTTAAGGAATTAAAGAGAGAGAGAGAGAGAGAGAGAGAGAGAGAGAGAGAGAGAGAGCGTGAGAGAGAGAGAGAGAGAGAGAGAGAGAGAGAGAGAGAGAGAGAGAGAGAGAGAACACACGCAGGAAACAGATCATAATATTTATTTTATTGGAGTTTTATTGCTTCTTTTTGACTGGAAAATATATATATATTACTAACTTTGAATTGAATATATTAAAAATTACATATGACAATGAGAGTTTCAAGGGCATTTTACTTCAGGACACCTTTCATAAGGCCACAAAGGTACATAAGTTTTTCTTAACAACTAACAACAGTTGTACACCCACTTAAATAAGGGCATATTCCAACAAGTTGGAATCAGTTGACATGTGATTTTTGTTCAAAATAGGCCTTTGTAGAAGTGTATGCAGATTTAAGTCATCATAAAAGGGTTATTCAGGTGTGAAAGATGACCTATAGTAATGTGTAATTGAAGTTTCTGTGTCACTAACATCTTACAGTTCTACACTTTATATAAAATGCAATTAACATCACTTCAAATATTTTACTCTGCTGGCTCTTTTAACAAGTGTACAACCAAAAATTATATTACATATATATATTTACAGAACGTAGCATTTTACCCAGAGCAACGAGCAACTTTGAAACTTAATCAGGTTAGATGTAGAACAATGAATTACAGAATCCTGCTCGAGCTAAGAATCAAATCCTAACATACTACAATAAGTTCCACCTCCAGTCCCTCAATCATGGCATCTAACTACTGACACATTGAAAAAAAGCAAATATTATCTTCAGCTTTTGCTTTTAAAATCCTTGGCCTAAAGCACAAGTATGATTTCAAGTTACTGTTGCAAATACATAGTGTTTTGTTTTGACAAAAGTATTTACATTCACTAGCTTTTTTAGAGATACATGTTTGTTTTTGAACAGTTATAATACAGCAATCATTTACACTGCATCTTTATACACACTGACACTGTTGGTGTGTGTGTGTGTGTGTGTTTATGAGAAATTGTTATATTGGTTTTAGTGGTCAGCAAAGCATACAGCTCATGACCTATTACAGTTCACATCATTTTTTTTACAGAGTTTCCTCTTTCTAGTCCATTATAACTTTTCTCAAACTGACTCAGACTGAAAAATACCAAAATAAAGAGCTGTGATTGTCTTCATCATCAACTCTAACAGAGTGTCACTCACTCAAACAAGAAAATCACAGATCACAAGGCGAACATGTCAGACTCTCGGGAAAGTAGAATTAAATCATAACCAACAACAAAAACATCAGCTAACATAAGCTAACACTGATTCTAATATACTGTACAATTATTTAAACGTGTTAAGGCAATTACAGCTTTGAATTGACATGAATCCATGTCTCAAAAATGTATAATTTAATTTAACCAACATTTTCTGTAAGTTCCTGCTTGAAGCTCTAGTGGGCACTGTTCTATAGGTTTTGTTGTTCACAGTCAAACAGTTGTGATTTTGCTTCATGAGTGGAAAATGCAGATAAAAACACTTAATCTGCTTAAAACAATGGGGCATGTGGAGGAAATGGGAAATATTAATAGGTGGGGAGTAGTTCAAACGTAGTTTAAATGACTTTAAATGTAAAATTTTGAAATTTGTAAAAAAAAAAGTCAAAATTTGTAAAAAAAAATGACCTCAGAGAGAGAGAGAGAGAGAGAGAGAGAGAGAGAGAGAGAGAGAGAGAGAGAGAGAGTTTAATTTTGTTACATCAACTGCAGTTCTACTATGCAGTACCTAAAATAATTTTGTAGCTGATATTTTGTACTTGCCCAAGGGCACTTTTAGATTTATTTGCCTCATGATTGGTTTGCAATTCACCAAATTACTCATTCACATTTCACAAAAAGGCCACTATTCAGTGCTTCATGTAAATGACACCATGTGTCCTTGTTCATTCGCTTTATATAAGATATTTAGAGTGTCTGTAGGTTAAAATTTTACAGAAAGAAGATATATATATATATATATATATATACAGAAGAGAAAGGGTTGAGTTACACAACAGTAATTTTACCAAAATATTATGTCATTGTTTCATTGTGTACATTCATTACATTCATGTTATTAATTTCATAAAGACTTAGTCTCATATAAGATAAATAATAAAAAGCACAAATAAAGGAAAAAAAATTAACATGTTATTTCTTTTTGGCATAAGACACAGGAATCCATTATCAACAGCCGTGGATTCACTATGCCTGATAATGCGAAAATGAACACAAAAGTTTGGCAGCACTGTTGTTTTTCTAAGAGTACACATTTCTAAACAAAATTTATTATGCCTACGTCATATATTTTCCTGCCTTGCACCAAAATATTCTTGGTATGCTCTGAAACCACCATAACCCTGATCTGTAGCAGCTATAGACAGGTGAATAAAATAAAGATTGTTACATTTTAATTTTCACACAGAAAATCAACGAATTCTGACAAGTTTTGTCGACATGTTTGCCACATAGCCCTCTGCATATGTGCTCTCTATCCAGTAACATTAAGTGGATGTAAAGTAGGTATAAGTTCTGTAGTATTAAGGGGTCTGGCCCAGTCTGGGTAGGTGTGTAAGCTGAACATGTTAAGCCCCCATGTGTTCATGGCCAGAGACACACACACAATGCCCAGAATGTTCATCATAAAACCAGTCTTCACCTGTAAAAACAGCAACATGAGATGTTTATCAGAGCTGCAGCGGCCTCCCAAGTACTACAACTGCATTTGCAAACAGCAGGAAAACAAACAGCAACAATTCTCTATTGACAATGGACATGGACCAAGGTTTTTCTTCATTAACAATAACTGTATTTGAAGATTTTCTAGAATTGCTAGAATGACTAATGAGAAATTGTTGAATGAGATGACGGAGAAATGAAAAATGAAAACTGTATGTATTTCCTTATATAAAGGTTCTAAGGATGTGAGTGCATTCAGAATACGAAGAGTTTACTTTAATGTACAAGGACACTGTATGGACTAGATACTGGATAGACATTCTGTAGAGCATGTATATTCTCCATAGAAAAGAAGAAGCCTAAGGTCACCATGCTGCTTAGTGTGGGCTCTGTATAAAGCCCCACATAGTTGGTCTTTGAAGGAATGGAACCACTTTTTCTGCATGTTGGAGCTCCATCCAGAACCTTTGGGATGATTATGAGTGCTATTTCCTATCCATAAATAATCCAAAATCACACCTCCCTAATATTTTTGTGGCTGAATGCCTTAATATCATCACATTAATTCCTAGTCTGTTAGTCCATTCTAATTATTATAATTAGTCTTATAATAATAAGTCTTAACCTTCCCAAAAGTTTTAAAGCTGTTACTGCAGCAATATATCTGGTCTAAATGCTATAAATGAAACATGAACTAATGGCCAAAATGTGAAAACTAGCATTAAGCAAAGGTCAGCATAATCTTAATTGTATTAGGTTGTTGTTTTGCTACTCACCATGTCTTTAACCATCAGGTGACCAGAAGCGAAGGCAATAGAGTTAGGTGGAGTTGACACAGGAAGCATAAATGCATATGAGCAGCCGACCGTCGCAGGTATCATGAAATACAGAGGGTTCACTTTCACACGAATGGCCTGGAAAGAACCAAAACAGGAATTGAAAATGGAACCCACAAAACTGGCTCCTCAAGGGTTGTTTAGGAAAGCCAGTGGATTTATAGAACCATGACTCAGAGAACTCAGAGAACCACCTGAATACTTCAGGAAAAACTGGGCTTGTAAAGATAATCAGTTTAATAGAGGTATACATGGTCTACCTTCATCAAAAGTCCTAATAAAGCAGTGAAATTTCTTTTTATATGTGATATAAAACAACACCCCCCCTCTCAATCCCCTCCAGGGACATGAATCACTTAAGATCATATAGGTCAGAGAGCTTTCAGATTGAGGTGTTCTCAGGGTGAGACACAGACCACACCTGGTGTTGTAAAACCATTACATTTTTCTTTTTTGTTTAACTTATAATGTCTCTTTAAAACTAAGATATGTAGAATGTAACCTTTCAGAGATTATAAAATATTAATCACAAATTCAACAAGCTGAACCAAGGCTCTTTCTGTAGTGTAAGCATTATCACCAGAAATTTATTGCTAACTTATTTTAACATTGCATTTAATTAGTTTCACTTTAATTAAACACAGATAATGCTAATATCAACACATAACGGAGGTGTATTCAGTAAATTGACCTAAGCAATGATTGCAGCTATAGTCTGAGTTCTGACTAACCAGTTCAGCGATGACGGGGAGAAAAATGATGATGGTGGCTGTATTGCTGGCAAACTCAGTGAAGCAGGCAATGAAGGCTGTGATGAGAATCACAGCCACAGCAGGAGGAACCTGAGCAAGTGGTTGTAAATGCCCCCCGATCCAGGCAGCTAGACCAGACTCCTGAAGAAAAATATACAAAACAGACTGAACTGAGCAGAATGAAACTTAGCAGAAATCAGCTGGATTGAATAATTATGAAAACAGGTAGGATGATATCTATTTTTTAAATAATGGTAACTGCTAGTTTTAGACTGGACTAGTATTTAAAGCTGTTAAATTGCTGTTTAGACTGTTAATGTTGTTTAACGCTCTTATTATGTCTTATGTATAAATTTACATTGTGTGCATGTATAACTCAAACACTCTCATCAAGTTTTATATATCAATAATTAAATATATATTATAATTCAAGAAATGTATACATAAACCATAATTACATTATTAAACAGGCCACCTGACCACCACTAACACCCTGTCCATCCAACTGTGTAATTAGATTCAATGCCAACACACGCAAACACAACATATGTGATATGGTCTGTACGCACATGATGCTTTACTATGGACTGTTTCTTTGCAATAGAACTATTTAGATGGATGCCTTATTGTGCCTTTACTATACATGTTATGTATTTATGTTTGTTTTTATGTTATGTTTTTCAGTATTCGTACTTTTATATTTAATCATTATACAGCCAAAATGGAAGGACTAAAGGATAAGAAGCTCATTGTGCAGTGTAACTGTGGTTGACTGCACACACGACAATAAAGCTCTTGTATTTTGAATCTTGAATTTACCAACTCACTGTGTGAGACCTGATCACACTGAAGACCACACATCTCACAGGGTGGGGCAGGGTGGCTGACCTGACCACATTCCATTCACACGCATGTGCTGTTTGAATTTACACTTTGCTTTAAGATTCTTTTCCCATATAGAGATTGTATTTTACAGACAGATTGTTAAGAGGACCAGAAAGGTAGAAAGAGCGGGTCAGCGTACCTCACAGCCTTTAGCCATAGCGAAGCCTCCACCCAACAGAAGGATGATGTTCCAGGGCACACATTCCTGAACTCTTTTCCATGATAGCAGAGGCACATAGGGAGTGGTAGTAGCTGTAGGGAAAAGTGGTGGGGAAAAAAATAGAATTAGGTTTCGTATTGAGCCCCTCAAATATACTAACTCTGTAATGGGCATTGTCATTTTTACAAAATAAAATCAATTTAGAAGGATGTACAGTTTATTTTGGGGTGCTGAGATATCAAAACAGAAAAATAAATAGATTCTATTTTAGGTTCAACAGATAGATGCAATATTCTGGAGCGGTTGCACGGTTGAGCCTGAGTTCACTAGACACAGCACCAAGTGTCATCCAGAGAGGTATAAAGCCCCACCAGTGGGTTGTGGAGTAACATTAACCACCGTTAAAAATCATTAAGAAATATCTATTCATACTAAATCAGTATGACCTCCCAAATGCTCTGGTGGCATTATGCAATGAAATCCTCACAACAGTGTCCTGACATCTATTGCTAAACCTTCCCAGATTAGAAACAGAAATGTTAGCAAAAGGGGCAAAAAATGTCCTTAATGTCAGAAGAAACATGAGTTACTTCTGGACATTTACCATGTTTATGATTTTAAGGATTTTAGTCCCACAATCATAAGTAAATAACAAAGGTCACTTGTTTGTCTGTAAAGTGTTATGCAACATTTGCCGTAGCATAGCATCTGAAGCTAACTCAGAAATAGATTTACAGAAAATCTTTTTAAAAAATAACTAGGAAGTCTGTTTAACACTATGAAATATTGGGACGCATTTTTGCGAGATTACAGTAATCTGTAAGAACAGAGGAACTACAGTGTGAGCTTTCAGCAGGACGCTCTAAGCTAAATCATTAACATTCCTCACCTTATTTACTGAGCCCCATAACACTGCCCTGCAACAGCACATTTAAACAACCTCCAGAAACATCCCCAAGACAACCTGTTTAGCCCCTGCTCTAGGCTGCGATTCATTGTGGAAAAGTACTGAGTTAGCAGTGACCTGGACCTTTTCAAAGCTGGATTTTAAAGGAGCAATCAATTGTCTTTACCTCCATAAAATTAGCAATCAGTATTGAACTTTATAGATAATGAATGAAATGAGTATTGAATCTTCTAGTTGTTGTTCTAGATTATGATTTACAGACAGACAACACTTGGCATTTGCAGTTGCTCCAGAGCTCCATGTTTTACCTAAAGTGCTTCTTTTCAGATTTTACAAGCTGTGTGGACAAGTGATCATGTGTCCAAAAGGGGTGAATTTTAAGTAGCTGATTTCACTAATTATAATGTTTATCTATGTATCTTAATAATAAACTGAGCTAGATTTCAGCAATTTCAGTGAATAACAGACCTCGAGGGTTGAACCACCACTGTAATGAGGGACACTGGGAGGGAAAGAAGAAGAGGATGGAGATAATGATGACTCCAGTGACGGCATCTGACACGTACCTGCATCCACAACACAGCCAAGAGGAGTAAAACAATTGAGGAGAGAAAATAAACAATAATAAACAATATGATTTACATTTGTTATTCGAGCCCCTGCTGAATGTCTGCAAGTCGATCAGTAAGTGAACACTGTTCTCACACTCCGTTTTGCAGTCCACCTTCATTATCCAATATTGAAGCTATTATCTTTCATGTTTTCCAGCTCAGGCCTCATGGGCTGATGATGCTCCAAGTTAATGCTTGAGGGAGTAGATTTAGCTATTCATATTAGTCACTGTATTAGTCATACTGAATCAGGATTCTTTGAAAATGTGGTAATCAACAGCCTCTGCCTTTGTCCAGAAGTTTTTTTTCTTCAAAGTAAGCTCATTAGGGTGTGTGTTGTGTTTCAGTGTTATTGCAGCTGAGGATCTTGCTGGGCCAGTGCAAGTTCAAGTTCAAGTTCTCCCACACTCTCTCTTTCTCACTCTCCCTGTGTGTGTGTGTGTGTGTGTGTGTGTGTGTGTGTGTGCATTTAGTACTCTTCTAACAAGTCACTTCAATAGCACTGTATTTACACCTACTCTATGAACACGAGAAGGGGCTCTGCTGAAGAATAAGTATGGCTATGAGTGATTTCTGTGGCACATTTTTTTCTGAGCTGAACACATCTGTTTAGTGGCAATACACATTATTTAGAAAAGCACAGTATAAATTTATATTTCTTTCTTTTAATTCATCATAATAAGTATCATTAAAGTCTGTAATTATATATCAGATTACACTAATTTATATTATAGGTCATTACATTATTACAAATTATACTCATTAGATGAGTGTCATAATTGCATTTATTTGTTTTTTGAAGGCCTATTTATACTGAAGCTCATATTTCTCTGAATATTATGATGATCAGTAATAATAAGGTAAGTAAGCTTCTCAGCTCCTCACAATGCAAACATCACATTACCACCTTTTATATATAACAATCTGACATTTTGTATAAGTATAATGTATAATCCTCGTGCTTGCTCATCCTAGAGCTAGCATCACCACAAACAAACAGTTAATTTGCTGTGTTAAATCTGTGAAGTTTTCTATTTCTCCCTCTCTCTGATGTAGTCTTCTCTCAGGGTGAATCAGGCAGAGTTAAAGCATGGACAGACACCCTGTGGTCACAGAAATGTCAGTTTATTGGAGACTCTGAAACTGAGAGCTTGGCCGGATCCCTGCACATCGCTGTCTCTGTGCATTAGAGTGATGAGGAGAAGAGGAGCCGAGGAGACATTAGTGATGACACTGACACACTCTGATACATTTTCAGTCCTTCCCTGACTGACACCTTCCTTTACTCTCTGTATCTGTTTCCACATTCATTTTATGAAAATTGTAACCATAGCAAGTTCTGAAAGGAAATGTGTAATCAACACTGGGTTGTCAAGTTTGGTGGAGGGAAACCATCATGAAGTAAATGAATGCAATTAGAGCTACTCTATATGGAATTAAATGGGACAACTATCATCATATGAAGGGACAGCTCATGGCCCATGGCTGTGGAATTGGCAGGTATGATTGTCAGGTGTTCAAATACTTTATGCACATAATGTAACATGTTGGTAAGGTCCAAGAAAATGTGTATGTTTATCCTGCACAAATACAACAATGCATTAAAATATAATGGGGAGAATCTATATTAAAGCAGTAACCATATTCACATTTTAATAAATGTCTTTTTGGAAACTAAGCACAAATAAACTAGGACTAAATGTCAGCCCGCCAGTAAACATCATGGTAAGAATAAGCACAATAGACAAAATTCGAGGAAATAAGACATTTGCTTTATAACCTGCTTTTTTCAAATGGAAAGGTCACTAAAGATACTTTAATTTAATAACAAAACTGAAAGCTGGTTATTTGCTAATGGAAATACTCAGTTTGCTTCAGTGCTTCAGCTGCTGTTTTTAGCCTCCATCACCTTGCCATTAAAAACACCTTTTTTTTTACTTGAAGAGGTGACTCAATTATTAAATCTCTCCAGCTTCTTCTTCCCTATTTAATCACACATGCAACTAGGCAATTGCACATGTGTGTGTGAAACAAATATAGAGACGGAGTGGCTGTAAGTCATGTTTATCTGGGTTTAAAGTTCTGAAGTATGTTTGACTTGGATTTTATGGCCTGTTGTCAATATAGCAAACCAGTTTTACACCGTCCACAGTCCAGAGAAGTGTTGGTAGCTCTGTATGGCATCAAAATAGGTTCTATTTTGAGTTTAATATTCTTGAAGAATTTGTTTTTGCTTTCATTCTACCTTTTCTCAGTTGCGCTTCTCTTTTTTATTATTTTCATTTTCTGAGCAGTCTTATTGGTTGAGAATATCTACCTTAATCTCATCATAAACCATTTATTGTAATAATGTCCTTAAAGTCCCCCTTAAGTTGAATTATACACATAAAAACTCATCACTCTTCATTATATTTAGATATATACAAGTTATTTTCAGGACTAAAACCTCTAATGTCTTTAAATCAGTTTAAATATATTTCCTTTATGTTAATTCAGTGTGACTGGAGATACAGATTCAATTCACTTATTCTCTCCTCTATCTCCAAACACCTCTCCACCACTGACCTCCAGCTTGAAAGTTAATAGGATTTTTTTTAGGTTTATGATGTAAGAAACCCTTGCTGCCTGAATCTTTGGAGCTTGGCAGTTTCAAAGCAGACATGCTCAGCTATGGCACTGACTGCTTTTTTCACTAATAATATGTCTTTAGGCATTTAATAATAGTACTGTTAACAAGGCTAAGAACTTGATTTTCACTGGAGCGTAAGGGTAAGTTTAAGGTCACCATGCCCCCAGTGTAAAATGTAGATTAGAAGGGTATTAAGCCCTTTAAACCATGGCTCTGGAGCACTGGAACTGTCTTTTCTGGGAGGCTGGGAAAAAAAACATCTTTGGGATTGACATTGGTGAGGTTTAATGCTGACTACACCTACATTTCAGAAGTAACATATGTGCAGTTGTCCACCAACATATGGCTTGGTCATTTTGAAATAATCTCATCACATACTCAAAGTGAGTATATTGTAATTATAAAGACTGCTGAACAGGAGGAGAGCAGAAATGTGAATTTATAGAATTGTGGCTGTTTATTTTCCTTTCTGTATCCCAAGAAGAGCCCCTCAAGCTTTAAATTTAAAACTGATAATTGCAAACTCAAAAGGCCTGATAAATGCAAACGCAATGGGTAAAATGTAATATTCTTTTGTGACATTTATGAAGTTTTTACAAACCACTTTAAGTAAGAATGTTAACTGTGTTACATTTGCCACATAGAACAAGAAGTGGTAATGGAGGTTTATCATGAACATACTTGAAAAATGGATCTGTACTGGGATTTCTTACCCTTTGTTGAAGAATACGGACCATCCAGTGACAAATTTGGGGTCCCTGGTGAAAAGGAGGATGGCGAATAGAATGAAAAAGAATGAGATCGATACCTCTGCAAAGCTGTAGATAAGAGGAGAAGAAATAATGGGTGGGGGGAAAGTCTGCATCAGTTCAGTAGAAAAGCAAGCATCAAGGGACAATGCTCAAACAATAGAAAAACCAAGTTTCCTGAAATGGTGGGAGCCTACAGCAGTGTAGGCCAAATTTCACTTCATTCTCAGTGTATTGTTCATCACACTGCAAAAGTTTGCTTTTTGGAACTTTCTGGAATATATGTTGGCTACAGTGGGGCAAAGGCATTTGCAGATTTCTGAACACTGATGTTCTGATTGCATATTCATACCAAATATGCATTACATATCTGTTTTCTATGTAAAATAATAGAACAATATGTAATGTTGTAAATTATATCAATTCAATTTGTAGCATCATATTTGCAATATGTTATGTTCTACATAATTTGCAGCTCGCAGTAGAAACATTAAATATACAGACAATACTCTAAAATTCTTCCAGGCTTACTTGATGGGTCCAAGCTTTTTGTAGTCCTCATCAATGACCGCTCTAGCCTTGGCCTCTGCAGCTGCACGGTCATCCTGTTTGTTTATACACAGTCTAAACACACACATAGTGACAGTGGATGGAATAATTGAGTGCACATTCTACATACCAACACAGGTTTATGTGGATGTACATTTACAGTAGATTGTTATTTGTGTGTACCGTGTGTTAAGTCCTCCATAGAGAAAGGAAATCCAGATCCATGAAACAAAAAGGAACACAATCATGAGCGGGAAAGCGAAGACAAACCATGATCCGAAATTGATCAAGTCACACTCTGGAAAATAACTGCAAAACACACATAGTTCAGTCTAAACATGTTTAAGGATATTGTAAACCTATGTACATATACTTATGAAAATGTATATTATATATTATATATATTAAATACAAACACACACACACACACACACACACACACACACACACACACACACACACAAGATTGTCATAGAAATCCAGTGCTTTGTGTATAATGAATATCCCCTTCAATTTCTCACTAGTCCTTTATATTCAGTCCTTTTAAAAAACTTGCTTTAAATGGAACAAAGTACACTGCAAGTGTTTGTTCATGTGAAGAGTGAGAGTGGTTTGTCTGGAACTAGACCAAGATCACTGAACTAATTATTTGCCCAGTGTTAATGGGGAATATTATACATCTTACTGGGGTCATTGGGATCAAAATGTAGAACACCAGTCAGTAGAACCGCAACTGTGTTTGGTGGACTGGTCATGTCCCTCCTCCTGGAAATCTATAAACACGAACCATGTGGCTTGCATTTCTTTGAAAAAAACGGACTCTGGGCCATCATTGTAATAACCCCTCTGACATTTCAGCACCATCCTGATTAGTCACCAAATAGATGATAAGGTTCATGATCAGTACAAGTGACCTTACACATTACTGTTGTACAGTTAGTCTGTCATGCTGTTTGTAAGAAACCAATGGTACACTCTGTTCTTCAGGTTCTGGAAGCAGCAAATATGAGACAATTTATTTCTAGAAAACAGTCAAATCTAACTGGACTAAATAATCATATAAAACTACAATAATCACTGTTTTGAACACAGACCCTAAATGCCCCTATACAAATTGGTTTGCTGAAAACTAGCAACTGATTTCTCTCGGTTAGTGCTCAATGAATGCTAATAAATGCTGATCAAACTCCAAAAGCCAATGCTCACATCCATTGCACTATGAGGATATGACTGCTAGCGTATTTAAAGGAATACTGCAGAAACTTTCACTCTAATTGCTATCTGCCATATCTCTGCAGTGGATTACCAAGAACAATTATTTACATGGATTTCCCTGTACTTTAAAAAAATCCTCAAAAGCTTGTTAAAAATCCCTCACACATTACAGAAGTCTGTGGACAGTTGTTTTGTTAAATCTATATGATAATCACAAAATGTAATGCTATTGAATATAACTATAATAGAAAATAATATAATTATTTATTTATATATATATATATGTATATGTTATATTTCTTGTAATTCATTGATATAAAAATCAGTATAAAGTATAAGACTATATAAAATGCAGAAGTGACGGGAAGTCCTTTGTACTGTTTAACTCTAGTGTTCGACAGTGTTCGATTAAACTTTTCAGTGTTAGCTTTTGATTTTATGTTTTCTTTAATTAATTTTATTTAGTTTACTTTGTCTTGTGAATGAGCAGTCCTCAAAGCATGTCCCTGCTAGTTGTACTGTTATGTGCATGTATGTGACAATACATTTTGATATGATTTCATCTGCAGCAATGAGTTTACACTACAAATAGAGCAGAAAAGATTAGGAAAAAACTCTAATAGTCCTTTAATTTCCTCATCCCAAACGTACACCACCAGTCAAACTAACCTCTTCAGCTGCCCAACAAGAATGAGGTTGGGAGCAGTTCCTGTAAGGGTGGCGGTTCCCCCAATACTGGCAGCGTAGGGAATACAGATGAGGAATCCTTTCCACACTTTAAGCTGATATTCTGCTTCTTTCCTCACCTCCTCTGGACTCTTCTGATCTCTGTCGATTCCATCAGCCCTGACAGGTCAGTACATGGACACTTTATCAATAAATTACAGTATATTTACGACATGTGGCTTGTGGTGTTATATAGAGAAACTCGCAAACTCACACATTAGACACAGGTCCTGATTGCAATTCTTGGCATAATATTTAACACAGATGATGCAACGTGTTATGCAATTATGTCAACAAAAACTTGGATCATTGGCAGCATCTGTACTACATTCACAGTCACTGACTGACAGATAGCAATTTTGATCTGAGGTTCTGACTTGACTAGAATCCATAGTATTAGAGTCACTATTCACAGAGCAGTCTTCCTAGATAACATCCTAGATTGATTCAGGGGTTTATCAGCAGTGTCTTGCACACTCTTACCTGTCTTCTCTGGTCAGTGTGTGCTTCTCTGAGGGCAGCACATGAAGCTTCACCTGAGACTGACCTGCAAAATAACACAAGATAAAGTTTTACTGGTCTTTTTGTGTCCTCAAATATGTTGAGGTTTTAGGTTTATGTCCAATAATGTTTATACTTAAAAGTTAAATAATAATAATACTTAATAATAAAATGCAAGTGGAATGATAAATGATTAATGATACATAACATGTCTGAATCATAATACCAATGCTATATTATGATTCACACCACCTTTAATAGAGAAATGAAAACATTTAAAAATTTGTCATTACACATGTGTATTTTCTTATTAGAAAATTAAAAGTGAAGGGCAAAAATATCATAACAGGATAATTAAAGGCATTTTCAAAATATTTTGACCCAAACACAATACAATATTAGAGTCATGATTAAAACAACCATTAAACATGTCCTAGATCCAATTACTAAAACCAACATTGTTTACATTAACAAGTTACAATTAGTTTACATTAACAAACACACTGTATAAACTAAAATACATGTTTAAATAAACTACATGTTAAAATCTGATATAATTCTAGCATTGCATCAGAGTACGGTGTCTATAAATATTTCAGGATACAACAAAGTAGAGATTGCATGTAGAATAATCCACTGACTTATGGCAAGGGACTCCACAAATCAAATAAAAAATTATTCACATATATAGAGAAAACTGATCTCCGAAGTCAGTGGGGATAGTCTTCCATGGTTTTGAAATCTGCTGTAAACAGTTCCAATTTGATTTATGTTTGGCCCTAGGAACAGTTTATTGCTCCTGGTTTAAAGACCGTTGAATGTTCACCTTAATAACAAGACGTAAGAGCTCAGTAATGCATTCTGGGACTAAATGAGCATTAGAATGCGTGGATCACAAGCAGCCAACAGATATTTTGAATAAATTGCAGGTGACTCAGGCTGGTGAACATTTATGACAATAGTCCATATAGGAGGAAACAAAGGCATACAATGTTTCATAAAAAATTTTAACTTAAAAAGACACGATGCGCATTGCGAAACTTGCTGGAGGGGAGTCAAAATTCACATTGATTTCTCAACAAAAGGGCTTAACTTTTAACCCCACACAATCAAGAAATAACAGTACATTTATGGATCTCCTGAACCATGTTTAGAACTTATGTTTTGTCTTTGTTCAACCTGACGAAGTTACAAGGCATCCACATTTTATTGGCCGTCCGATCACTAAAGCCATATATCTGGCTTATCATCATGAAAATGAAAAGTAACATTAAAAATTTGAATAAGATTGTCTTATAAGCATGCTCTAAAAGAGAGATGCATCATGTGCTCCAGGGTCTACAGATGATAACATTTTTAAAAAGACAGGGGAAAACTGCAAACTATTTCCTAATCTGTTAAAAAGGCCAGCCTGGGCACAGTATATTCTCAAATATCCATCCATCCATTATCTGTAACCGCTTATCCAATTTAGGGTCGCGGGGGGTCCAGAGCCTACCTGGAATCATCGGGCGCAAGGCGGGAATACACCCTGGAGGGGGCGCCAGTCCTTCACAGGGCAACACAGACACACATTCACTCACACACTCACACCTACGGACACTTTCGAGTCACCAATCCACCTGCAACGTGTGTTTTTGGACTGTGGGAGGAAACCGGAGCACCCGGAGGAAACCCACGCGGACACGGGGAGAACACACCAACTCCTCACAGACAGTCACCCGGAGCGGGAATCGAACCCACAACCTCCAGGCCCCTGGAGCTGTGTGAAATATGCACATTGTTATACACATAAAAAGATCTGAATGTTGGCAATAGTGTTTTTCCAGAAACACTGTTTGGAGATACATCAAAGCTCATGTGACATGAATCTTTTAATGTGTAATACTACAGAACTGTGTCAGTACTGAGGACAATGTGACTGCAAGCTCATTGCTCAAAGTTCACAAACTGGTTTATGTATTATTTCACCATGTCTGAGGGTCTCTGGAATTGTTGCTTACTGTTTGACTCGAAATCAACAAAACATTCTTCATGGCAAAGGAACAAACCCATTAAATGAATGCCATTTTGGTTTTTAGAAAGCTATTAATGAACAAATTTGCTGACGATATTATGATGCTAGTTTTTTTTGTTTGTTTGTTTTTTGTTTGTTTGTGACAGTCAAAAACAACAATTTACTAACAATTTACTAACAACTTTTTTGAGGAAAATTTGTGTTAGTAAGCTATCTGGCTAATATGCAAGTAATACAAATTACCTTACATTATGTTACAGGTAACAATGTCCACAACAATGATCCACATTCTGGCTGCCTGTTGTAGTAGCTAGCCATAAAAGCTAGAAAAAAATTAAACTGAGCTAGAAAAATTAAACTCAGCCCCACTTTTGAGTCTATTCAGGTCTCAGAGTTCTTGTTATGTTTCAAAACCTATTCAAATTTAAACCTTGTTTAGTAAGGACCCTGTCACACTATATTTTGGTTTACCAGCTCTTTTCAGTGGAAATTCTGCATTTCTTTGATTTGAAAATGGATGACTGAAAAATGTAGACTGAGTTTGCTGTTCTGATATCTCCATGCTCTTGTATTATGTGCCTGAAAAACATGCAAGATCCTCTTTTAGTGGTGGCACATGTACGTATGAAAGACGTGACATGGCCAAAAACCTTTTGCCTTAAAAAATTAAGGTTATACAATCACATTTATGTTCTCTATAAAAGGAAACTGTATGAAGTCTAATGGGTGAAATAACTCAAATAAAACTCAAATGTTCACAAATACTAGCAATACTATAGAAACATATGTGTAATATTACCTGTTATTTCAGACACCTAAAATAGTTTTATTCATAGGCAAAAGGAAAACAATGCACTGTAAGAATGTTATGAGATGAATGAGAAAAATATTGATCTCATAAATATGTGAGTGAGAATATCTCTCCTGAAAACCTTAATCCCATATGTGCGAAAGCTTGTTATTCAGTAATTATACTGAATGCAAATTGAACTGTGGACCTCATGTCAAAAAAAAAAAAAAACACAATCATAATAATGTTTTCCCGACCATACAATGGTTTAAATTAGCTTTAATGCCTTGTATGCAAGTTCCCCAGAGCTCTAATTAAATGACATTTTGTTGAATTTCTAAGTACAAATAAGCTTAATCATCCACTTCATTAATTCATTCATTCATTCATTCATTGTCTGTAACCACTTATCCAGTTCAGGGTCACAGTGGGTCCGGAGTCTACCTGGAATCATTGGGCGCAAGGCGGGAACACCCCTGGAGGAGACGCCAGTCCTTCACAGGGCAACACACACTTACACATTCACTCATACACTCACACCTATGGACCCTTTTGAATCACCAATCCACCAATCCTCCAGGAAACTGAAGCACCCGGAGGAAACCCATGCGGACACAGGGAGAACACATCAAACTCCTCACAGACAGTCACCTGGAGCGGGACTCAAACCCACCACCTCCAGGTCCCTGGAGCTGTGTGACTGAGACACTATCTGCTGTGTCACTGTGCCAACCTCATCCACTTCAACCTATCCAATTTCTATTTATTTGCAGAATTTAACATAATAGAGAAAAACTAAACAAAATATCTACAAAATGACTTTTAATGAAGCCACATTTATCCAAAATATGAAAGGTATGTATAGTGTTGTATCCTGGCCAGTAAGTGTGAATTCATTCATTCATACATTCATCTTCTGTATATACTTTGTTCTGTTCAGTGTCATGGTGGGTATGGAGCATACCCAAAGTCATTGGGAACATAGCAGGAACGGAACCTTGGCAACATTTAGGAAATTAACAATGTAAATTCACAAGGAGTGCCACAACTTTTGCACAGAACTCTACATCTGTGTCTGCACAAAAACACCCAGATCTATAAAGACAGAGCACAAAGACACACACCCACACATCTCTCACTCACCCTCTGGGTCTTCCTTGACTTTGCAGTTCTCTTTAAGGGTCTCCAGGTCACCGAACAGACTTTCAAGAATGGCATTAGCAATGGGCAGCATCATGGCCGTGGTGGCAGTGTTGCTCAGCCACATGGACAAGAAAGAAGATGTTATCATCATCCCAAGAATCAGCCTGGAAAAAGTAGACACCCATGTTTATCAGTGACTTATAATGGACATATAAGAACACAGCATAGAAAGAAATGAAGGACTGGAATATTTAGATATGTCGAAATGTTCTACACCAATCTCTGTTCCAGCATGGGCCGGTAGGGAACCTAAACGATTCTTCTATGGCATCGCTTAAATAATGGTTTGTGGAAATGTATACCCTTTCCCGTATTCTAAAATATTTCACTGGAAATAAAAAGATAAAAAAATAAATAAAATAAAACTAAGGATCCAACATAAATATTACTAAAAACATACGGTGAGTAAGTCAGGCTCTTAGTGTTTCTTAATGTTGTACACACCTTTAGAAGAATTTAAACTTCCCACCCTCATGTGTCAAGTATTGTACTGTGCAAAACCACAGCAGCATATTCACAATGGAATTCAATAAGAGTGAATTATAACTCCACTGACAAAGTGGTGTACCATAATATAAATGAATTATTACTGTATGATCACATCATCTGTCCAAACCTTTCCAAATGATTACGCAGTCAGCATGTGACCAGCAATATGTGTTAAGATCATAAATTTTCAAGGTTGACTGTTTACTTTTTTAATGTGCATTATTTAAAGACTTTGAAATTCAGAGCACAGTGCTCTGTCTAGTCACAGTGAATTCGAGTTGAAAAGCTCTGGCTTAAAGTCTGGATGGCAAGAGGTTTCTAAAGAGGTGCTTTGGTGGGCATGGCAACCAGGAGAGAGAAAATTCACTTTAAGCTGCAGTAGCATGAAATTCATTGCAATACCAATGTCAGATAAGGCAGAGAATGAAGGTGTAAACTTAAAGATCACTACACATTATTGTAGTGACTTGAGCTAAGGCACCTGAGGCCAAGGCATCATCCCTAAAAGGTTTTAATTTTTCAGTTTTTCCGTTGACTAAAAGATTTCAGATTACATCTTTCTCCTGAAGAGATTGGGCCATGGACTATAACCTTTTCACTAAAGAAACTGCTGAACAAGGACAGCATCCTCTAAGTCACATTGTGAAGTGTTCTACAGAGATTTCTACAGTACAGGTCTGTCCGAAGCTGACCTTCTCCCAAGGAATCACAAACTGCATCTCAGACAGGTTTAAATGCCATAGTTTTCTCAGTGCCTACTGACCAAGAGATGATCACAACTTAAATTGCTCATCTGCTTCAGTCTCTTCCAGCAAAACTCTCTCCATGATTTTGTATACATTAACACATTGCGACTACTACACCATCTGTTGTTAGTTCACCCATATTTCACATTCCAGTTCGTGAACTAAATTTGGAAACATTCAGCGCATTTCCACCGACATAAACCGGTTCATGACCCTGAAAATTCAGTCCCAGCTGGAACCAAAGAACAGTAGGTTCTTCAGTGCAAACTATGGCTGAATAAAAGGAAATAAAACAGGAACACACTCCATTTGTGTGTGTTTCTGGGGCTGTGTTTGGCATAACCCCACGTGCGTTGGCAAGATCCGCGACTCGGCGTTGGTTAATTCACATTCTCAACAGGACGGCTCAAAACTCTGCAACATTTACACATGTATTATATGTCACAGAGAGAGGAGGACTGCTAAATGTATCTTATTTCACATGAGTGTGTGTATTTGCCTGAAATATCGTAAAGGGAATTGGTGGGGAGACATTTTGTGGCGTAGTGTTTTTATAAACTATATATAGCTGCACACAGCCTCCTTAAAGTTCATGTGATTTAACCTGTTACGTTGAATAAATAAGTAATTGTAATTCTTCAAATCAACAAAATGTTCTTGATCTTCCTTGTTCTTTGGTGGTAGATCATCTAGTATTTATTTTGAAATAAACTGAACAAGAAAAACACAGAAGCCGGTGTTATATGTTATGAACAAAACTTTGTGCTCCTTTTGTCATTTTCCTGCACTCCATATTTTCTGTGCTTGCCTAGTTTCTTTTTTCCTTGTTTTGCTCGTTATGGTTTTAATTGTTTCAGGCAAAATTGAATACTGTATAAAGAGAAGACGGAATAAACATAAAATACAGTTTTTATTATTTTATTCATTAATGAAAAAAGTTACCCAACACCAATTACTTAATTACCAACACCAGATGCTTAACTGAATTGTGAGGGCAAAATTCCTTCAAATGAACATGACGGGATGTACTTCAGTTATAGAAAGTGTTTGGTTTTTAAATATAGGACAGCATTTTCTCACATTCTACTTGTCTTATTTTACATTATAAGTCAGCTGTTTTATTACAGACTTATATGAATGTTTACCTGCAAAGCCAGAGGGAATCTGAGCAACTTTCTGCCATAGGTTCCTGAACAATAACCCATGGTTTATTGGACATCTATCCATATAGGTCTAACGATTCTATATATACTTAAGTACTCTGAGAAAGAACTGAAAGTATTAGGCTGACATACGGAGGCCATATGAATGCCTCCATAATCAGCCCATTACAGCTATAAATAATATGTACAGACAACAGTACATTTTTTTAGACTGTCAATCTCACCAGGCTGGTTTCACTCCAACAATCTTAAGCACTTTGAGGGCAATGCGGCGATGCAGACCCCACTCCTCAATTGCAGACGCCATCACCAGCCCACTCAGGAACAAGAAATTGGTCTCCAAGAAGTACTGAGGGCACACCTTCTTGGAAGGCAGGATGCCCATGGTGGGGAAGAGACACACAGGTAGCATAGCTGTCACTGCCAGAGGAAGAGCTTCAGTACACCAGTACAGAGCCATCAGCAGAACCACATAAAGACATTTACCCTCCTAGAAGATACACAACAAAAAGATATGGGTGGTGTTAAGATTAGAAATGTGGACAGAATGAATTGAGAGACAGATGAATGGAAGAATGGCTAGATAGACTGATTGCTGGATGAATGGGTGGATGAATGAGCAGATGTATGTATTCATCTATTCGTGACTGAACGGTAGATGGAGGGTAAGGGTAAGTTTTATCTTAACTGCATCAAGGAATGAAACAAAATGCCACATGTCTAAGGTGTGTGTGTGTGTGTGTGTGTGTGGGGGGGGGGGTAATGTTAAAGTAGAGTGGGTGCAATTTTTGATTGTCACTCATAAGTCACACATTATTGACCCACAGCCAAGTCTGGTTACGTGGTGTCTGGTTACATGGTGTATCCATGTAATCCATGTGACTGGCTGGTCAATCAGGTAATGTGTGACTTATGGGTGACATGGGAAAACTGAACATATTTAACATTTAACGACAGTTTGGTATACACTAATCCTGATACATACATTTATAAGTCTTGTCTTTGGTAAAAATTTAAAAATCTTATGAGTACTTAATATTTAATCACATCTAAAATACAAAAAACAACATAAATATAAAAAATGATTTTATTGACTTTTCATGTCATGCATTCTTTGTGATGGTGTATAAACACATACACACACTTATAGTCCTTATAGACACTGACATGCCCAAACACACATGCCCAGAGTGATCCGCAACCATCCTCATGCTTGGAGAACGTCTCGGTGTTAAGTTCCTTGCTCATGGGAACCTCAGCCATTGAAGTTGAAGAAGTAGACAGTGCTGTTCTTTAACCAAAACCACCCACCTTTCTTCCCAAGTCTCCTTCTCTAACTTTTAGTCCATGACTACCCCCAGGTCACAGCTGACCTTTTAAAAGGGAAATATTGTGAATACCTCAATACTTTATTGCATTAGCAAATCCCTTTATGTCTCTGGAAGGCTGACTAAGTCAGAAAACAATGGATAAAACAAGACATTCTGGTATTGCTTAGGCAAAAATACAAGAGCACCAAGCAGAAATCACCAAAAAGAAAGCTTCTGCCTGTTCGTTTCTTGCTGTTGTTCTTTTGATCATTTAAATGAAGAAGGTGAGGGGCTGGACAGGGCTGTTTAGACACCACAACATAATGGTGTTGTGGTGGTTGATCCTTTAGTACTTCTGTTGTTTTGACAGAAGTACCAAAATATCAGATTTCCTTAAGACCCCAGGGAACTATGTTAACATGCATACAAAGGATAAAATATGTTATATTTAACTGTAAAAAAAAAAATGTGATCACCCCTGGGGAAATATAAAATTACTCTAATTTTGTTTTACAATTGATTTACTTTTTCTGAATTTAATAAAAAGTAAAATGCCAAGATTTTCAAATATTATACTTTATAATACTTTGTTTTCCTCTTTTCCAGATTGTTTAACTCAGCAAATAAATATAAATTGTGTAGTAAAACATACAGAAATTTCTGTAATGAAGTTTGTTTCCTGTACAGGTTGTTTAAGCATTTATATTCACTAAATCAGCAAATCAAATAAATTGTCCAGAGTTACTCAGACTGTGCACATGATTTTGTGTGCTCAATGGTTTAAATTTACTAATCTACAGTACTACTGAATTAACGACTGATGCCAAATTTTTGTCAAGACCTTTTAAATAAATGAACTGAAAAAAACAAAAACAAAAAAATAAAAACAAATACTAAAAAAATCTTTTGAGGCAATTAACCCTGTTAATGAATGTAAAACTGATCTCAAGACATCAAAGGCCATATGTAACTTCCTGCTTAGAGGTCCTTACTCACTCCAATCATTCATTCTATAAGCAACAAATACAAAATGAACACTTAATTAGGTTTTATCGGGAAGAAAATATGAAAGATGCCAAGGTGAACAGAACAAATTCATATTCATTATTATATGCATAAGCTTTGGTGGAATCTAAAAACGAAATTAAATTAAAGAACTAAAACTAATTATAATACAGTGCAATTAACCGTAATGGTAATAATGAATATTTATGACACAAATTTCAATTCCTAGTTGTATACAACAGTTTGAAAAACACTCTGGCTGTTGTACAGATTTTACTGATTTAAAAAATGAATCAAATTACAGGCCAGTAACTGTCCTGAATGAATAAAAAATAAATAGCAAGCGTGCGTTAAAAAGCCCTTGATTCTCGTGGGCGTGGAGCAACCCTGGAAACGTGTGTTTGATTACATCCTCAGTTGACTGACAGACCATAATGATTCAGATTAGCTTTGCTCTACAGATAAAACAGAAAAGGCTGAGGTAAGAAAACAATGGCATTGGTTGGTGAAGGTTGTGTGCCATTGGGATGTGCTGAGTACGTGTTGTTATCGATGTTGAGCTGCTGGCTGTAGAACGTAAGGCCATATCACTCATGCCCTCGCGCGCTGTTGTCTGGCGTTAAATACTTCGTGACACGGAGAATAAGTGCGCTCGTGAATGCAGCTTACCTTCGCCGGCAACACGAAGAGCAACGGCAACAGCAGTAGCGGCGCCATGAGCAGCACGAGCTGCTTGCGGACACTCCATAACTTCTTGAAAAACTTGACGAAGTCCATCACAGTTACTATTCTATCCTCTGGGGGAAAGGAAACGCGCTTTAAAGGATCCAGGCGCTTTTTTCCAGCTTTATCGCGTTTTCTTTGTTGATTTTTAGCGCGCCGGGAGAAGATTAACCATTGGTTTACAGGTTAACTCCTGGTGCGTAATCCACGACTTGAGTTTTCCTCTTTTTTAACTGTGGGCAAGATTCTAAGGTCCAAACAGACCACTCTAAGTGACCATAGATTCTCACCTGAGCCTGAGAAAGTAAGGATTCATTCATGTAGCTCTCCTTCGTTTAGGTTCTGCATTGGTGTCCAATCAGGGTGGGCCATAGGACTGATTGATGGTAAAGATTGCATAGACGAGAGAAAGTCATTGTTGAAGCCATGTCATCAGGTCTAACGCCTAAAAGTGGTCAGTGTGCATAAAATTCACACGGTTAGTTGGTGTTTCGTGTTTACATAAAAACCCTATTGATTCCCTTTTAATGGGAACATGGAACATTCACACAAACACAATGGAACATTCACAGAAACGCAACCGACCGCCAGACAGCCACAAAAGGGAAACAGGCATTCAAGCAGAGAAATATTCACACAATATAAGAAATGTGCTAATATACAGAGAAACAAACAAAAAGTATTGTATCCTAAGAATAAGTATGTGAGGGAGTTATAAGTGAGTTTCATGAAATGCCTCAGATCAAAATATGTATAAAAAATGTGAGATGAGATTTAATTCTGAAAGGTATTAAGTGTCCATTACAGTTTACAAAATTGTTTCTACTGATGATGCACCTCTATTCACACATACAAAAAATCAACAGTATGTATTGACCAGGGCCAAAAACATTTGCACATGATATCACATGTGTACTGTAGCACACATGCCCTCTGTCCCTGCCATAATCTCTGTGATGATTAGCTCAGTTTGTATTGAGTGCTACAGTGTGTGGTGATGAGACATGGGTTTTCACAGCCTCAGCAGCTCATTCGTTTCACCCAGGAGGATTTCAGCTCATAAACCCTTAACCACATTAAGAATAGAAGTTACTAATGGTCATTTGGGCTGACACCACAAGTAAAGTGGGCTGGCCCTTAACAGTGGCTGGAAGAGGATATTGAACCCTCAGCTTTCCCACTGATTGTTAGATATAAAATAAAAGAAATAAAAGAGATGAAACAGCTCCAAATACTGACTTGATTAAGTAGGTCGGTTTAGTAGAGATATAATGTGGATATATATTTGACATTCATCCTAAGGGTGGACCGTATTGTTATGGATATTATTCTGATCAGCAATAGGCTTCTCAGACTATTGTTTTTTTGGACATGAATGAAGTGTGTAATATTTATAGAGCAAACATTATTCTGGATATAATACAGGACTAATGTGAAATCCCTGGAGACAATCAATTCTTTGCTTGTCTGAGATGGTTTAAGCAGGTTTAGTTGGTCATACTGGTAGACCAACATACCAGTTTCTCATACAGAACATTTTTATTGGTGGTAGTTGGGTGGGGTGTGGGGGGTGCTTTAAAAACAAACAGTAATCTGTACCTTGAGATCTATATCAGAAAAAAAAAACAAAAAGAAAAAAAACACTATTATTCTCTACGATCAGGTATACGCCTTCAGCTGGAGGAAAGTGTGGAGAGTAAGACCTGTTTGAATTTGGATTGAAGGCGAATGCTCTCTATTTTGTATCTTAGCTGCATTACACCCTCTACAGGGCAATCAGTTAACACATTTCAGGGAATTTTAAGGCTGTGTTATTTTTAGTTTGACATAATATTTAGAGTATATATATATATTATTATTATTATTTTTATTTTTATTTTTTTTACCTAAATTTTGATTTCTAAACAGTATTTTTATCCTGGGTTTCTATGTAGAATTTACTGATTTTAAATAGTATTGATGTAATTAACATTGTAACATCTAAATCATAAATTAAATCATCTCATTAGCACATGTTTATTTATGTATTTATTGCAATATAGAAGAGCAAAACATTATTATTTATTGATATAACAGAAGCAGCCATTTTGTATATGAATTGTTAGATGTCAATATCAGCCCAGGATTCTCATATTGATGAAGCCTTTTTTAATTTTACTGAATTTCAGTACACATACTAGTGCAAAGAAAATGACATTTCTAGGTCTACCCTTACATTAAAACAGTTTATTTCTTATTTATGACTCTTAGCAACATGATGGAATATTATTGTTTCTTAATCATCTTTCATTCATTTTCGCAAATGTGATTGTTTATCCCCTGCTGTGTTATGGTGTGTGTTGCACAATTACACAGTTATGCAGTGTGTAATGAAACCTGATTTTACAGTGACATTATAAAATAAACCTAGGCTACATGTTAGGGTTAAACCAGTTACGTGATTTGATTTGGAATGATATAAGTACAGATGTGTTTTTAGTGTGTGTGTGTGTGTGTGTGTGTGTGTGTGTGTGTGTGTGTGTGTGCGTGCGTGTAAACGTATCTATCAGACCATGGTGTAGCACTGTATTAACATCTCCTTGACAACATATTCAGTAATCCTGCTAGTGGCAAATCATAACTGTGTTTGTGTGTTTGAACCCACACGAGGGTTCATATCATAGCAGGCCGATAAGTAGTGAAAAAATAGCCATTTATATTTTTAATTATCTTCAGGTCCTTTAACATCATTGTGCCTCCATAATTACTACTTTGCTTTAGTTGCTTGGTGATGAGAAAGAGAATTGGATACATTTCTAAGGCATCTCTCAGGAGAAACAGTTTCACTGTAGTTGCACATATGCAAAATCTCCTAAAAAAAGAACTTGATAAGAAGATAAAAGGTTTGAGTCAGATGAATGTCACATCTGGATGAGGACATGCTGATAATAATATGTACTTCAGATGGAGCCTATTAATAAGCCTCCTCATAATAGAGCTTTAGAAACAATTAAAGTAATGCTGAAATGTAAAAATGTAGTCATGTTTATACCTAAATTATGAATTAATTCATTCATTCATTGTCTGTAACTGCTTGTCCAGTTCAGTGTCGCGGTGGGTCTGGAGCCTAACCAGAATCACAGGGCGCAAGGTGGGATTATACCTAAATTAAGCTAATATAATGGATTTGTTAGGGATTATTTTTTACTTTGTAAATTTTTTTAATATAAAATGCGACCATTATGAGATGGGGACGTCTTTGTAAATCCTGAATGAGGCAGCATTTGGTCCATAAAGCAGGCTCCCCATAGAGGAGCAGTAATGTTTTATTATTATTATTAATATTATTGTTATTGTTGTTGTTATTATTATTGTTATAAAAAACAGCACAGATTATCAACAGCAAATATGAGTCACTATCCCACTTTTACCACCAACTATAGTGTAAATATTCATGTTTTTATGTCTTGTGATTATGATCTCAGGTTGATAATAGAATCTTATATTGATATCAAAAATAGACCCTTAAAGTGTCTAACAAATACGGTAGTCATGGCTGTATTTTAACATGTTTTCTAACTGTGATGCAGATTTTATTCTCAGAGGCACACATGAGAGAAACTATATGATCTGTTTGCAGTTTCATGTGACCCTTTTATTATACCCCTCAATCCCATCCCCCGTTCCCACCAACCATTCCCCACCTTACATGATACCGCTCCTCTCACACCTTTTTCTCCCCTTCCTTTTTCTTTCTTATCTCTTTCTTTCTTTGATCATCTTCCTCAATGCTCTTACCCCACCTCAAACTCCTCTTCTTCCTCCTATTCCCTTCGCCCATTTCTCCAATGTATATAAGGCCCTTAAAATATTTGGTGTTAGACTGACCACAGTCACAGACTGAACTGAGAACAGACTGGATTGGGTACAGAATGAACTGGCTATAGACTGAACTGGTGACAAACTGATGACCAAGCTGTGCCCGTGCTTTTCTGCATGCATGTGAGGAAACTTCTGAACCACAAGTTTCCAACCTTCAGATCATCCTGAGATAGAATGCAATCACCCAGTTGTACTCATACTTGATCCTGTGTATGTGTAAATAAACTCCAGTCAACGCCGAACTCCAGTCTCCTGACTATTCAGTGCCGAACTTGGTGCCATGACCCGGATGGCATACTGAATCCTTCTTGGTGAGTAACGTTATTACGAACTAAAGACAAATTCGGGCAGAACCTTCTCCTATGCAGAATAGGATATAAGGAATAAGAGTCATTAAAGGTATCCTGAAATTGTAACTGTGTTGTTACTGTTATCCCCTCAGGTGAGAGAAGACCAGTAGTTTGTAACTGTTGTTACTGTTATCCTCTCTATATGAGGGAAGACTGGTATTTTATAACTGTTTAGATTTTCTGATCAAAAGAGGCCTGTGTGTGTGTTTGCTGAAACACTAGCATTTCACTGGTAAAAAACATTTTTGTGGATGTCTTTATATATTCTGATTAGAGGAAACAGTACTTAAGATTACTGTTAGCTTAACTATTGAGGGAAGCTTTTGTTTTGTTTGTTTGTTTGCTTGTTTTTTTTGTGTTGCCTCACCATGACCTCAAATGGCCAAAATGCTCATAAATATTGTAAAGACTCCTAGAAACCTGTTAACTACAGAAACAGCACATTAGTTAAGGGTGGGACCGAAATGCCTCAGTGGACCGAATCAGATTTTGAAAAGGTAATTGACAGCATAGTCAATAAGCACATCAATGAGCAAAAGAGCAGTCAGTACTTTTTATCTAAAGGCTTTTCTGCAGACACAGAATGGAATCTTGAAGAATGTAGATCAGCTTTAGGATATGGTATCAAACATGACTCTGCTAAAGAGTACCTTTATGTCATTAAGCAGTACTGGAAGTACAAACTGAAGTCCATGGAACACAAGCTATTAGAATCTGAGGGGAAGACCTCTGAACTAGCTGATGAATGTAAAAAGCATAATGCACAGAAAACCTGTGAAAAACATCAGAGATCATTGAAATCCCTTGAACTGCAACATGCCAAATGTAAAAGTCAGTCTTGTCCTTCACCAATAGGCCTTCTACAAAAGACGTCTAGCTATTCAGATTTAATTATTCCAGCAACAGCCAGATTGTATCCACAATTGGCTGCAACCAGCATGGGTGAAGAGACTGGCTATTCTGATGGCAGTGACTTTTCATCTTCTGAGGAGGACTCTGAGCATGGGCCAATTAATAGCCATGGTAAAGTGACTGTCACAAGGAAAGCTCAAATGAGGCCAGTGACAATCACATCCTCTGAGGTACTTCACAAGAGAGGTGAAGTTAACAAAATGAGGCTAGACATTAGCCATGTTCCTTTAGATGCAGCAACCCTGGACAACCTGTCCAAGGAGTTTAAACCTCCAAAACATATAGGTCTTGAATTTATAGATCTCATGCAGAAAAAAGGATGCTGTACTCTCTGCACCCCAGTGATGCTGTGGCCATAGCAAGCCAAGTCCTCAACTTAACAGTCAGCAGATATCTTGCTAAAAAGGTGTCCGATGGTTTGGGTGACAAAGG
Source organism: Hoplias malabaricus (assembly GCF_029633855.1). Classification (NCBI taxonomy): domain Eukaryota; kingdom Metazoa; phylum Chordata; class Actinopteri; order Characiformes; family Erythrinidae; genus Hoplias; species Hoplias malabaricus. The sequence goes on along the minus strand of NC_089813.1, from coordinate 32,503,143 downwards.
CCAGAATATTAAAAAAGGCTGGAAAGATTTCAATGACTGGATTAGACACAAATGCCGCAAAACTACTGATTAGGGGCAAATAACTAAATGCAGGCAGAAAAAGGAAGAATCAGCTGCAGATTTCTTTGAAATGTTTGGAAGAGTTTTCTTGCGTCACTCAGGTATAAACACAAACAATAGTGGCAACTTTGATGATACAACTGAAGGTCCTCTGTTTAGACAGCTGGTAGAATTTTTGAGACCAGATCTTAGACAGGCCCTGGTGACATCAATTTCCAACTGGCGTAATGTTAAATGGGGTAAAATTAAAAGTGAAATTGACAGGCTGGACCTTGACTTACATTCAGCCCATGTGCCAGATTCCATACATGTCCTCTCAGAAAACAGTTCTATCTTAGGTTCCAGTAAGAAGTTCCCTAGCCAGAAAAAGGAGTGCCATTATTGTCATAACAATGGCCATTCTGTTGCAAAAAGCAGGCAGATAACTCCAAAAAGGGTGTGGGGTGAACATGAATCTTAATGGTTTTTCACAGGGCAGCACAGCAGGAGCTCCTTTTGAGGAAACTTATCCCTGATGATTAAGATAATGCATGCAGTCACAGAGAAGTTGTCTTTGATATTCAAAACTCTGCTAGGAGTCACAGGGATATCAAACTGACCAACAACAGCTTAAGATCATCTGTGTTCTATAAACTTTCCAGAATCGTTTCATTACTTGAGGCCACAGATGAAGAGTTCCTGATACAGATGTAAGGGCGCTTTCTGATTTAATTTGCAAGCACAACTTTCAGATATTCTGGGTTGATGTAATTAAGGCAAATGATAATTAAGAAAAGCTTTTTGAAGGACTTTGCTTTTTTGCATGCATGTGAGGAAACCAGTGAACCTCTAGTTTCAAACTTTAGATCATCCTGGGATAGAATGCCACCCAGTTGTACACACCCAGTTGTACACATACATGTGTACATCATCCTGTGTATGTATAAATAAACTCCAGTCAACGCCAAACTCCAGTCTCCCGACTCTTCAATGCTGAATATCTAACACACATCAAGGATCACTGTAAACAAAAAAAGAATGTATAGATTACCAAAATGTCCAATGTTTTTCCTGAACTGGCATGAGCTGACATGAGTTTGCATGTTAAACTTCTATCATGACATAATGTTCGTCATGTATGGATTGTAGGCAATTGTATATCATATCCACAGAATTCTTCTTTGTTAGAATTCAGAATTCATGTTCTATTTGTTTTCAAAAATCTTTGTTTTGAATCATGTGTAGTGCATTAGGTAGGGAAAAGGGATATGAGAATCATCCATAGTCAACAACACAATCATCATTTTTAAATATGGAAAAAAATGGATTAATGACGTTTTCAAGACAGAATCCATGACTGGCTCATTAGCATTTTTTTAACATACAGTAGGAACACACTGAATTTTAATTGACTGCTTTAAATATGAAACAAGAAAAAACAGCCCAGCCGTGATGTAATATGTGCAAACATAATTACACCTGAATTTTTTTATGCTCAGTTTTTCTTCAGTGTCAGTCACTGCCAAAGTAATGATCATTTCACAGTGATTGAATATATGACTTATATTGTGAATTGACTGTAAACAAGAAGTGAACAAAATGGGAAAAGACAATCTTTGAAAGACTTTGATTTAAGTAAACAGTTTTGAGCTTCAAATTTTAAGGCAAAATTACTGAAGATGTCTGGCTGTCCTGTGAAATTGCCCTAAAGAAAGTCACTTAAATATCCCCATGCAACTAGAGAAAGGAATGCCAAGAATGTTTTGAAACACACAGGAAAGGACTGCTATGTAAAGGTTAGGTCATTATGAACAGCAATCTGTTATGACAGGTATGATGAGAAGAAATACTAAATGACATCATGAAGTAACATTCAGGGTCATGCATGAAATAAGACAGATAAACTGTTTAAAGTGCATACATTGACCTTTATTAGAGATTACAGATGGAAGAGCTCCTGAATTATATGCACATCCATGCTACTTCAAGGTTTTAACATCATTCTTAACTGTACATGAAATTTGTGATATGAATAGGTTTAATTAACTGGTACCTTTATGTAATAGCATTTTCTAATAATGTCGTTAGCAGCTAATACAAGGATCAGATTTAGTCTTGCCTGAAATGTCACAGTACACAGTGTTACGCTCATTATTATATTCTATCACACTTCATTCATAAAATTGTTCTAGCAAATCAAATCTTCAGAAGAGGTTTTAAAAAGTGTAAAACATGCAAATGAGCAGCCCAGTGGATCATTGAGTATTATTATTAAAAATTGTTTTTTTTGTTTTTTTTTTTTAATTATTTAAATCAGTTATCTAAAAAGATGGAATAAGAAAAAGAAAATATTTTTACACTTTTTATATTACACAATAACTGAATGGAAAATATGAACATTACAATGAAATAGTGACCGATTTGTGGAATTGGAGACAATTTGAAGGGGAAAATTTCTTAATATTGATTGCTTAGTTTTGGATGATCTATGCAACTTCATGACATAACTAATATGAGGCAGGTAAGTGCATTTGGCTTGTTTGAATAATACTGAACCTATACCAGCATGTTATAGTGTGCCACATTGTGGTGAACAGTAAGTTCCCTCTTACTTTGATTCACTCGTGTACTGACCATAACTTCATCCTGCTCATGGTCACAATGGCTCCAGACCCAACCCATCATCATCATCATCATCATCTTTTCTGCTTATCCATGCAGTAGACCCAACCCAGTGACAATGATCAGAGGACAAGAACACATCCTGGACATGGTACCTGCCCATCACAGGGTATCATTCACTGAACCAGTCACTCACATACACCTGTGGACAGTTTTGCACTGCCAAACCACCCACAACGTGTTTTTAGTAACATTATTTCCCCCAAAGGGTTCTCTCACTCATACAAATAATTTAATTAAAGTGTTACAATCATTTCCATGGCCACGGGTATATAAAACCAAGCACCCAGACATGCTTCTAAAAACATTTGTGAAAGAATGGGTCGCTCTCAGGAGCTCGATAAATTCCAGCATAGTACCGCAAGTCGTGAAAATTCCTCCCTACCAAATATTCCACAATCAACTGTCATTGGCATTAAAATAAAGTGGAAGTGATTCTACAGGAATTCTGACACAAAGTGGTAGGCCATGTAAAATGAGAGAGTTGTGTCTGCAGATGCTGAGGCGCATAGTGCTTTCAGCAGAATCATTCACTATAGACCTCCTTAACTCAAGAACAGTGCATAAAGAGCTTTGTGGAACGGGTTTCTATGGCTGAGCGGCTGTATTCTATCTTTATATCACCAAGAGAAATGCAAAGCTTCGGATTCAGGGGCATAAAGCACGCTGCCACCGAAATCTACAGTGATGGAGAGGTGTTCTCTGGAGTGAAAAATCAGGAAAACAGTACTTCTCTGACTGCATTGTGCTGTGGGGTTGTTTTTCAGGAGTTGGTCTCGGCCCTTTATTTCCAGTAAAAGGAATTCAGTGCTTCAGCATACCAAGAGATTTTGGACAATTTCATATTTTCATACAAGTTTGGCCTTCCTGTTCCAACATGGCTGTAAAGAAGTGCACCAAGCAAGGTCCATAAAGACATTAATGAGTGAGTTTGGTGTGGAAGAACTTGACTAGGCAGTCTGACCTCAACCTGATAGAACACCTTTGGGACGAGTTAGAGGAGACAGCTAGCCAGGCCTTCTCATCCAACATCAGTTTTCATAAGTATATAAGACAGGTGCTGACCTCACAATGTACTTATGGAAGAATGGTCAAATATTTCCATAAACACATTAAACTCAAACATAATTTATCCATCCATCCATTATCTGTAACCGCTTATCCAATTTAGGGTCGCGGGGGTCCAGAGCCTACCTGGAATCATTGGGCGCAAGGCAGGAATACACCCTGGAGGGGGCGCCAGTCCTTCACAGGGCAACACAGACATTCACTCACACACTCAAACCTACGGACACTTTCAAGTCGCCAATCCACCTTGCAACGTGTGTTTTTGGACTGTGGGAGGAAACCGGAGCACCCGGAGGAAACCCACGCAGACACGGGGAGAACACACCAACTCCTCACAGACAGTCACCCGGAGCGGGAATCGAACCCACAACCTCCAGGCCCCTGGAGCTGTGTGACTGCGACACTACCTGCTGCGCCACCGTGCCGCCCCCCAGCTCAGTATAATTATACAACATGTATACAATGTATAATTATACATGTAATGGAACTTATGGAAGCCCATCACATATCAATATATTCTGCTTTGAATTTCAAATTTGACGCAGAATATGAGGCATCTACTACCTAGATTGAGAAATTGAGTCATCTTATATATATATATATATATACTTAAATCTTTGCCCTACAGTATCCATAATGACCTTTCCTTGCTCTGGTCTTTCACATAGTCTGGATAAGGCAGAGGTTCTTTTAAATGTCACGTCTATTCCGGCTTCATTTCAGTGTAAAAAGGTACATGAAAATAGTTTGGGTTTTTTTCCAGAGTATTACGTGCTCATTTGTTCACCTGAAGTAAATGATTGTTTCACATTCTAGAGCTCTATTTTCCCTGATCAAGTGGCTACAGCTGGACTGGGCCAAAACAATCATTTAGATTTGCCGAGCTCCATCAAACCTGTCACTTAGATTGGTGTATTTGTTTAAATGCTGGATTGTTTCTTTTTTGGGTGTTTTTTTTTTCTCAGAAGGCAGCCAGTAGGAATTAGCTTGATGAGAGATGGATTGTGCAGTGAAGTGTGCGTGCAGTATGGACTTGATGGGTGTTTGTGAGACTGATGCTAAAGCCATGAGCTTCAGAGGTGAGAAGTGCATGTGATCAATAACCTAGTGGTTTGTACACATTAACTGATCTGAGACAATGAAGAAAAGGGCAGTTTAACTAAAAATGGGCAAACCTTTGTATATATATATATATATATACTTTACAATCGCAGCTTCAAAATCATTGTGATGCTCTGCAGAAATTGCCCTATGTAACTTTTGGAGGAGGGTAGGAAACCAACTTCCTCCTCTGATACACTGATTTCAGTGCTCTGTGCTCTAAAAATGGATTCCACATAGTATCTAAAGCACTGCTCTCTTCAATTTTTTTATTCAATTCTGGTACACAGATAAAACTAATAATAATATCAAATAACAGACTAATGTCTTTAACCCACCAAAGAATAGTGAGGAATTTACAGATAGGATCTTTTTAACTGCATGCTGGGGTAATCTATTTCTGTCACTTCAAGGTCACAGTCATATAACCTTGTTTTAAAATGACTCTTCTGCACTACTTTATTACATCAACACGGGTCAGGACTTCTGGGTTTCATAGACATTGATGCACAGAGTTCTCTGTACTAGTTTGTGCTTTTTAAACTGCTCCGGAATGAAGATTTTCTACTGAATACTTGGTTCATAATAATGAGTCATCGGTCTTATATATATAGCCAGAGACAGAGAGAGGGTATTTAAGATAAATCACAGTAGTTGGAACAGAAACTTTGGAACAGTAAACTAATTTATGGAGTAAAGGAACACCTTTTGGATCAGGTAGAGTGTTGTTTATGATCCAAAATGTATCATCAAAAAACAGCACCTGGTCTCACCTGTTCATGCACACATTTATGCAGATGAATGCAATCAAATTCTTGTTGAAATATGTAGCTGAGTGTCTTTCTAGAAGAGATGAGGCTATTCTTGAAGCAGTTCCTATAGCACTCGTGAATTCTGAAGAAACATTTGTTGAGATGGTGTCTATCAACTTGTGTACTGACCATTTTTATGTCCTTTATTAACTATATTCTTTCACATTTTATAATATATCAATTTATTTAACTTACTCACCTGTACACACATTTCAGTCTATAAAATTCAATGCATAACTATCTTGTTAAGGTTTCTGAGGGTTTCCGCTGAAATAATATCATATATCATCAATCCATGACATTAGAATGAGCTCCTTTATGACAAGAATTTCATAATTAACGTTTACTCAATGTATTTTCACCATTCCGTTTTTCTCTTTCACTCGCAAGCATCTGACCAAGGACACACGCCCCACCTCCCTTTCCTATTCATCACATCTCAGAAACACACATTCAACACACTCACATGACCACGGAGGAAGAAAAAGCTACAGGGGTAGTGTGGGGTGGGGGGGGGGGGTTCACACTCAGTAGCGGTGGAAGAGTCTGAGGCTTTAGAGCATCACTGCATCTCCTCAGGAGGACCAAACAGAGAGCAGCACAAGGGGATTTCTCTAAAAGACCACTGGACCAATAGCTGATTTCTTACATTTTAATTTCTATTTCTACCGACATCAACTTTTCTCTTCCTCTCTCTTGCCTTCACTCTCTTTCTCACTCCTGCTTGCTCTCCATCAGTCTTCTAAGTTATTTTCTGCCTCCCTCTTTCTTTTCTTTTGTCTTTTCTTGTGAATGGTTCTTCAGTCATTCTTGTACTACACAAGTTCCTCTCTTTTCTTCCTCACTCTATTTTCCATATCTCCCTTGTGCTTCTATTTACTTTGTATTTGTCTTCACTGTGTCCTTTCTGATCTTTCTGCTTGTCTGTTATTCTATCTTTCACTTAATCTGTCTTATCCCACTGGCCCTCTATTCTTTCAATCTTCTCATTCCTCTACATTGTCCCCTCATTTCTCTGCTTTTCACTTTTGTTCATTCTTGTCCATTTCTTCTCTGTCCTTAATTTTCCACTTTTCTCCAAACGTTTTTGGATCTGACTATCGCCCTGTAACTCCTAATGAACGGATCTTACGGTTACATGCTCCTCCTGCAGGGACGCTCTTCAATTAACCTCACAGAAGGAGAACTTGCCAATGGAACTACAACACCTATGGGCTCCAACAGCAGTACCTCCTCTCCACCAGCAGGGGCACTGTGCCAGCAGGTTCAGATCCAGGCAGAGGTTTTCCTGGCCCTTGGTATTGTCAGCCTGCTGGAGAATATCCTGGTCATCTTGGCAGTGGCAAAGAACAAGAATCTCCACTCCCCAATGTACTTTTTTCTTTGTAGTTTGGCGGCAGCTGACATGCTAGTCAGTGTCTCTAACTCTCTGGAGACCATTGTGATCACCATCTTGAGGAACAATCTCCTGGAGCTGAGCGATTCTTTTGTGAGGCTGATGGACAATGTCTTTGACTCTATGATCTGCATATCGCTGGTTGCTTCCATCTGCAACCTCTTGGCCATCGCTGTTGACCGCTACGTCACCATCTTCTATGCCCTGCGCTACCACAGCATCGTGACTGTCCGCAGGGCATTGAACGCCATTGCTGCAATCTGGATGGTGTGCATCATTTGCGGAATTGTCTTCATCATCTACTCTGAGAGCAAGACAGTCATCATTTGTCTGATCACTATGTTCTTTGCCATGCTAGCCCTGATGGCCACCCTATACGTGCACATGTTCCTCCTGGCCAGGCTCCATGTCCAGCGCATTGCTGCACTGCCCCCTGCAGCCATCCCCAGTGGCCACCCAGCGCCGCGGCAACACACATGCATGAAGGGGGCGGTAACCATCACCATCCTGCTGGGAGTATTCTTCTGCTGCTGGGCTCCATTTTTCTTGCACCTCATCCTGCTGGTGGCCTGTCCCCAGCACCCACTCTGTGTGTGCTATATGTCCCATTTCACAACTTACCTGGTGCTCATCATGTGCAACTCTGTCATCGACCCCATCATCTATGCCTTCCGCAGCCTGGAGATGAGAAAAACCTTCAAGGAGATTCTCTGCTGCTTTGGCACCGGTTGCCAAGCACCAATCTGTGAGAGTGAGCAAGAGACGGAGACAGAGAGGCAGGGAGAGAGACACCAAGAGAGGGAGAAGGAGAGTGAGACAGAGTAAGATATGAGTGTAGGCAGGAAGAAAATGACATGGATGCCTTGAAGAGGGTGCTATTCAAGTGGATGATGGTGTAGCATATATTTGAAAAAATCAGAACTTATGTTTGGAGACTATTGGAGGTCAAACATGTGGGATTTATTATTCACTTCAGTACTGACAGGGTGATCATGTTTGCTTTATTCTGATGATGGCTTTAGAATTAAAAATGAATGTTAAATTCTTAGCGAACATTAAATAATATGGATTACACACATACCTTTGTTTATTTATTAATTTAAAGTCAAAACAATAAATTATTATTTTTATTTATTTATTTGTATCACTGAAAACCCTACAGAAAGCATCATCAAAATCTCACGTTTTTCATTCTGTGATGCTGAGGTCTGGGCCATAGGGCAGTCAGTCTATATTTGTGTGGGTGTGGGTGTGGGTGTTTGTGTGTGTGTGTGTGTGTGTGTGTATGTATGTGTGTGTGGGTGTGGGTGTTTGTGTGTGTGTGTGTGTGTGTGTGGGTGTGGGTGTGGGTGTTTGTTTGTGTGTGTGTGTGTGTGTGTGTGTGTGTGTGGGTGTGGGTGTTTGTGTGTGTGTGTGTGTGTATGTATGTGTGTGTATGTTATATGTATATTTGTACTGTCTGCCTTGTGAATCCACCCCATACATGTCCTCTTTTTAAAAACCCAAAAATGGTCACCCTAATTAAGATACACTCTTTTTATATATATTATGCATTACTGTGAGCCTCTACTAAAACTTTATGCTAAAAGTCAGTAATTCTTGTCCTTTTTCACAATATTGTTCCATGAAAAGTGACTCTTGCACAAATGAGAAATGCATCTTGCCTTGTTTTCATTATGATTATTATTTTATTTCAAAGGAAGTGTATGTTTATGTGATTGTATGCATCTCATCTGCCTCATATTTCTGGCTGTTTTCTTCTATTTATAAGATATATTTAATTGTAGCTTTCTACCAAGAATGTGTGCTCTGAATATAATGTTCTGTTTGTGTGCACTCAATTTCTCAATCTCATGTAAAACCCACTAAATAAATCATGTGAATATAACACAATTAAATTCATTCAGCTGTGTTAAATAATGTCATGACACTTTAAATGATGTTTTCATGTCTGTTTTTGTCTTGTTTAAAATGTTTAATATGGATATTAATATTTAATTATCCAACTAATTTGGAGTTTTATTTGTGCCTTTCATTAATGTTTGATATATAAATAATGCAGAAATAAAGCTTAAAGACTTGTATGAAACTTTGCTGAAACGTGTGAAGATCTGAAGATGGCAGCAGTTCACTGATCTTTTTTGTGTGAACAGACAACAAAGGATAATAACAACTGTGCTCAAAAACTAGTGAAGTCTGAAATCAGTCGCGTCATACACTTTCAGAAAAGCTGTCATGGTGTTGGTAACATCAAGGCTACATATTTAGTACCTATTAGTATTCTAATACCTTAATTAGAGAACACAGTTGTACCATTTTCTAATATAATTGTAGATTTTAAAGTTCTGTTGGCAGCACAGTGGTGCAACAGGTAGTGCTACTGTCACACAGTTCCATGGTCCTGGGTTTGTGGGTTTGAGCACCACTCTGGGTCACTGTAAGGAAATTGGTGTGTTCTTCCTGTGTCAGAATTGGTTGCCTCCAGGTGCACCAGTTTCCTATTATACTCTTGAAAAAAATATAGTAGAAGTACATTATTGGTCACTAAAGTAACAGACAGTGTAAATGTACCTTTTAAAGTACAGCAGTGGTTTAAAGTTCAGTTTTGTTCCCTAAAGTTGCATTACATTGTTTTCTCCAGAAGGAGATGTGAATATTTGTAACCTTTCATTAAAATAAAATAACATAATATAAGTCCTGGGGGTGAAATGGGGCATAAAAATTCAACAGTTTATTCATTCATTCATTCATTGTCTGTAACTGCTTTTCCAGTTCAGGGTCACGGTGGGTCCAGAGCCTACCTGGAATCACTGGGCACAAGGTGGGAACACACCCTGGAGCAGGTGCCAGTCCGCCACAGGGTGACACACACTAACACATTCACTCACACCTACGGACACTTTTGAGTAGTCAATCCACCTACCAACGTGTGTTTTTGGACTGTGGGGGGAAACCAGATCACCTGGAGGAAACCCATACAGACACAGGGAGAACACACCACACTCCTCACAGATACCCAGAACAGAACTTGAACCCACAATCTCCAGGTTCCTGGAGCTGTATGTGACACTACCTGCTTTGCCGCCTAAACAAACAATTACGTTCCCTAATTAAAGTTACAGAATAAGTACTTGAGGGTACCACCACAGTTTTTCTGACAGTTATTTAATTAATATGTCCTTTTTTTAGACAGTTCTATAATGAAAACTTACAAATCTTCACCTCTCCTTCTGGAAAAAAAGGGATGTACAGTGCCTTTAGTGAACACAATTGAACTCTAAAACCAACGTTGTACCTTTAAAGGAGCATTTACACTGTTTGCAGCTTTAGTGATGATAATGTATCTCTACCGTGAGAGTGTACCACGTACAGTGCACAAACAATATATGAGTTATATCCGATTAACCTTTAAAATAGCAGAACTGTCAGTAAACTGACTGTCAGCAGAATTTACTGGCACCAACTTAAATGTTATCGATGAAATATGGCATAGCTGCTGCACTGCTTTGACTGGAATGGAAAATTAGAACTTAACGATGACCAAGTAAGTTTCGTTGTAAACAGAAGCTTTCCACCCTTACCTTCTCATCGAGAACACATGGTTTACAGTAAGTGATTCACCCCAAGTAGAATCTTTTCCAAAATCACTAAAATTGATCACTGGGATTCTGGGATGTGTTCACACTTACAATATTTCATTCAACATCTAATTGTTATAACACTTTACACAATGTACAAATCAGAAAGCTAATGCTAAAGTACAGCCTCAATATGACAGAAGTACCGCTAGTATACGTAAAAATTGTGACGCTGTTAGTCTCTTCCTCTTGTCATATTTTGAAAATATAGATGCTACAAAATATAGATGTGTTGGATTGATATTCGATTAACTGAATAGAAGATGTTTTCATCATTTTTTCTACAAACTGTCCCTCAATAAGTCCTGTCAATAGGAAAATTGTTGATTTCAGAAGAATATTTTAACAAATGTTAGTTGTTTCTGGCAACCTTTCACATTTTGCTCAAATTTATGTTTTTGAGAGCAATTAACAGCCTTGTTAAAATGTGTTACTGTTATTATTTAATACACAGAAAGACAAACAGGAAGAAAGATAGATACATACATATATTCTGAGCTACAGAATGTAGCTGATGGATTCATTCATTCATTCATTATCTGTAAGAGCTTATCCAGTTCAGGGTCGCGGTGGGTCCAGAGCCTACCTGGAATCATTGCGCGCAAGGCGGGAATACACCCTGGAGGGGACGCCAGTCCTTCACAGTGTAACACACACACACACACACACACACATTCACTCACACACTCACACCTACGGACACTTTTGAGTCACCAATTCACCTACTAACGTGTGTTTTTGGACTGTGGGAGGAAACCGGAGCACCCGGAGGAAACCCATGCAGACACGGGGAGAACACACCAACTCCTCACAGTCACCCAGAGCAGGAATTGAACCCACAATCTCCAGGTCCCTGGAGCTGTGTGACTGCGACACTACCTGCTGCGCCACCCCATTCTGAGCCACTCTGCTTTAATTAATATAAACAAATATCTGCCTTCATGGTACTACAGCTAGCTGACAATTGTCAGAATGGGATTTCATTAAGTGATTTTTGATTCTTAGTCACGTTTGCTCTTAACAGGGAAACTAATAAGGAAACTAATCATTCTGGCTAAACACAAGAAACTGCTAACATAAATGTGTCTGACCATCACCTCCATGACTACAGTGTTCTTTAGACCATTTATATCTATGAGCCAGACATAAAATGGTGCTCAATATAAGAGGAAATATACAAAATAATAGGCCTAAACTGGCACTGACTTCATGGATGTCACGTTGAAGCATCTGATTTTGTATCTTCCCAATCTCCCAGGTTTTTTCCTATAATACACAGTCTTATTACCAGAATGATGTACTGTGTTAGCGGTTTATGATGACGCAGACAACCTATTCACTCGCTCTGGATCTAATGAATCATGCGGATGGCCCATTATTTGTTAATTCCTTTTCAGTGAGTTTTTCTGCCATGTTTCATATGAGGTGAGACATCACTATTTAAAATTTATATATAGAAAGACAAGGTTTTATGCCTCGGGAATTGCAGGTAAGAGTTTTTTCAGTGAGAGATTTGAAAATATATTTCAAAAACTGTAAACAGATTCCAGATTTGTATTCTCACAGTATCCTTGGCTTTGCATGTTAGTGGGGGTGAATCAAAGTGAACTGACAGCAATCCTGGTATGGTAATATTCATTCATTCATTCTTCATTGTTTGTAACTGCTTATCCAGTTCAGGGTCATGGAGAAACACACCCTGGAGTGGGCACCAGTCCTTCATAGCGTAGTGTGACACACACTGACACTTTTGGGTCACCAATCCACCCACCAACATGTGATTTTGGACCATCGAAGAAACCCATGGGGACACGGGGAGAACACACCAAACTCCTCACAGACAGTCACCCAGAGCGGGACTTGAACCGACAACCTCCAATTACCTGAAGCTGTGTGACTGCGACACTACCTGCTGCACCACAGCGCCGCCCTGTATGATAATATAACATTAAGAAAATATAAACTTACATGCCTTTTATTTGTAATAATTTTTCCCAGAGGGATTTTACCTCGTGCATAAAGGATTACCCCTTTTTCTTGGGGCTTCCGTGTGATCATGAATAGCAGTCAGCACATGGGGGCGCTATTGAGTATCCTTTATATTATACACTCTTAGAAGGTCAAGCAGCGCCTGGGTTGACTGATAGGATATATTTGGCCACTGGATAGAGGTAAGAGTCCAAACACCCAAATAAATGGGTCCATCATCCACACATGTTTACCTCCCTACTTAAGAGCTGCTTTCAAATTTTGAGGTGCTCAGTTTTTGTTTTAAAGTTCTGGCAAAAATTTCTCTGGTGATTAAAGGTGGTCTATGTTTTCTGCACTTGGGCACCATGGTACATACATCATATATTTGGTCAAACCTATCAGGAATTAGCCTCCTGCAAAACCCAGTGCTAGATTTTTAACCATAGATCTTGGGCAAAATGCAGTAAATAAAACACATGAAGAGCTACTGAATCTTACCAACTTTTTCTTAAGTAAAATTAAATCGATTGATGCTTACCACTTTTTGTGGACTGTAAATGCAAGCAGTACATGCTTTGTAAGGATTTGTTATTATGAGATGATACTTTATTTTTTTTATAGAAAATGTATTACTTACTGGAACTTTCTTTTATATAATGGGATTGTAGCCAAGGCTGCAATTTGGCTTTAGATACTAAAAATTAAAGACAGCTTTGAAGAAGTTATCAGAAATAGCCAAAGGGTGGATCAGTGTTTGTAAAAAAGGAGATCACAGATAAGTTGGGGAAAGGCACTATAAAGGTGAGATATTTGTGCAAAACACAGAAAAGGGGAACTTCCTACCTCATGACCACTGAGAGTGATGTTGTGGTGGCTTAGAGGAAAAGACTGGGCTGGGCCCTGTTTGAGACTCTAATGGACAGCCGTAGCATATTCTACAAAGTATCTTGTATATGATTATGATTATATGACAATACTTTGTTCAGTATTTACTAAATGTAGTCTGACCAGCTCTCATTAAATAAAAGTTCATCTTTACTAGTGCGTCTCGAAATAGAGACAAGACTAGTCAGGTTTTCCAGACAATAACGTCCAATTATAGAAATGCAGAGCTTAGCAGAAACATGAACCAAGAACCGCTCAGAATATGTTCTTTAATGTAATGTTCACCCGTAATAATACAAAGTCTTTGAAAAAGTCCAGATTAGTAGTATTTAGTACGGTTCATAGTGTAATGTGTTGGAAAATCTCTGGTTTATTGCCTCTGGGTCTTTTTTCTTTAATCTGTTTTCGAAATTTCCATTGCATTACCATAATTCTGCAGATGTGCTTTTTTTTAGGATAAAGATAAAATCTTCATTTTTGTTTTTTTAATTTGTGTCATCATTTGACAATATCATCTAAAGTTACATTGTGTCAAGATTCTATGAGGAATGGATAAAAAAAAACATACACATTATATAAGCATTATTTTAATACGTCTCTTCCTTTATTAAATAACATATAGGTTCTTTAAACTTTTGTAATGTTCTTCACACAAATTTGCAAATAGATGCAAATATGTATCTCTCATTAATATGCCATTTTAACACACAGGGGTTATTCTGCGTGAATGTTCAAAATATGCAAATATAAATAATATAATTAAAAAATAATAATAATAATAATGAAAAACTGTACAATTAAAATAAGTAAAAACAATGGTCCAGGAAATCCACTCATCATAAAGAAAGCTTTAGAATAAATAGGCCAGGGGAAAACAGCTGACAGTGTTTTTTTTTTTCTTTTACAGACCTGCTGAACAACAACCATGGAACATGTGAAAAATGTTGTTACTGTTCAAATGTGCAGAATAGAAACATACATCAGTTGATTTAGTCATCAATGTTGAGTGCAACATTTCTGTTTTCAATTCCATAAGTTTCTGCTTCTTCTGTGTTTCTTAATCGCCACCACAATCTATTCACAAAAACAGTAGACATTTATCATTAGTTTTAGTAATGTCAGAGTGCCAATTGTCTCTTTTTGTTCAGCACATTCAGCTGCAACTTTCTAAAAGGAGGCCCAATGTAAGTAATAGCATTATGAATACAATGAGATGGAAATATTCAGAAACCAAGTATGCCTACAGAGAGTCATGGTGTAATTCATATATCTCAGAGTGGGTTTTTAAACATTTTATTCATCAAACACATCCTGCCACACACTGCACTGTTTTACACACATTTTCACTTAGGAGGAAGTGAAAATTTAAATGGAAAATATAAATATTAAAAGGTCAAGAAAATTTATCCTCAGTTCCTCCTTCAGTGGAAACCAGGGTTAGTGTTATGGGCGAGGGGATTTCCTAACTGAAAAATATTCATTCATTGGTCTCAGCACTTTGGTAGTGGAATTTGAAGATTTTCTTTTCCATATAGAACAATAAAGAGTTAAAGAAACAGACTAAAAGGTTTGCACATGACACATCATCTGTAGAAGTATTAACTTTAAAGTTACTGGTGTTTGCCTAGCTGATTCAGTACTGTACATATGTGCAGAAGTTTAATTCACTTGAAGAATTTAACATAATGGAAAAGGAACACCTGAAACAAAATATAAATTATGACATAAACTGTGTGCGTGTGTGTTCTTTGTACATGCACACACTGGTCATATTAATTAATAGACATTGAATAATCTCTGGAATTTTCACTTACAATTCTCAACAAAACATTACAGTTATCCAAGTGTCCAAATTATAGGATTATATTTAAATATGTTTAAGAGAAATAACTAAAACTCCATATAGTGTTTAGTATAGGGTTTAGTACCACTCATATAAAAAGGCTGCAGGCTTTGAACCAAACTATTTATATATATGAGACAGAAAACGGTTCTAACACTTAATTTGTTTACTCTCACCTTTTCGTTCTTCCGTTCTTCACATTTACAAGCATTTAATAGCTGGTGTTTTCACAGCCCTGCAGACACAGTTCTATTGTAACAAACCTTGAGAATTTAATGAAGAACTTATTCATTCATTCATTATCTGTAACCGCTTGTCCAGTTCAGGGTTGCGGTGGATCCAGAGCCTACCCGGAATCAATGGGCTGAAGACAGGAGCACCAGTCCTTCACAGTGCAACACACACACACACACAAACGTTTTGAGTAGCCTATCCACCTAACAATGTGAGTTTTTGGACCATGG
The DNA here is from genome assembly GCF_029633855.1 of Hoplias malabaricus. NCBI lineage: Eukaryota > Metazoa > Chordata > Actinopteri > Characiformes > Erythrinidae > Hoplias > Hoplias malabaricus. The sequence goes on along the minus strand of NC_089813.1, from coordinate 32,487,244 downwards.
GAGGAAGCCAGACCACCTGGAGAAAACCCACGTGAACATGGGGAGAACACACCAAACTCCTCACAAACAGTCACCTGGAGCAGGATTGAACCTACAACCTCCAGATCCCTGGAGCTGTGTGAATGCGACACTACCTGCTACGAGACAGTGCCGCCCTTTGTTATATATTAATTTATTATGTATATTCTAAATATTAGAGGCAGTGTAAAACATTCTCCAAAAGAACCTAAAGGGGGTGAACGGCTCTATTAAAAATCTTAGTTTCTGAAGAAATATAATGTAAGCTTTCAGATCATGTAAAGTCTTTACCAATAAAGAAGCCCTAGCTTTTAACAAATTACAAATGTTGTATGCAGGGGGAATTTTCAAATGTTACATCCCTATAAAAGTATGTGAATGTATAACACTTACCGACACACATAGAGCACAGAGCAGAACTTTGATCAGGCCTATAGTCCCAAAGCCCACAAAGGCCAAAAGACCGTTCACCTCCACTGGCTTTAACCGAGAGACCTCTGAAAGGTTCCTCCCAAGACTTGTGGACTGAGTAACAATCTGAGTGGTGAGGACTGGAGTTTCTGTTGTCTTAGTAACACACTCTAGAAAATGGAAAAAACAAACAATGTATGACCCTTCTCAGACTAGGGATTAGATGCCCTTTCCAACATGGTCATATCAGTTCATATTCACAAAAATCCAATAATACATAATGTTAATACCTGGAGGACATCACACACAATACATTCTTTCTACTTGGAATTCTCTAGATAGAGCACTGAGCATTCATTCATTCTCATTTAAATATATATGTTCGTGTACTATTGTATAAGAAAAAAGGTAGGTCATAAATATTCAGGGGCAATGCAGTAACAAAGCTTAACATATTCATTCATAGAGAAATTAAAATAAATCTTTTCTTAGAACCTGGGACAAAAAAGGAAAAATTATGTATTGAACTACTTTAAATTGGTTCACACTCAAAAATACATTTATTACGCCCCAATTATGTAGTAAGAAGAGTAACTATGGTGTGTAGGTGAAGGAAGAGCAATAAGTGAGGCATGGCAGGATACTAAATCACTACTAATATGTAATTTACATTATATGAATTACACTTAATATATAGAGTATACTAGTCATGTTATTTTTGTCACTCTTCTAAAACAACAAAAATATATTTCTCTGATCTGCCTGCCTGAACTCCATCCATTATCTGTAAGCGCTTATCCAATTTAGGGTCGCGGGGGGTCCAGAGCCTACCTGGAATCATCGGGCGCAAGGCGGGAATACACCCTGGAGGGGACGCCAGTCCTTCACAGGGCAACACAGACACACACACATTCGAGTCGCCAATCCACCTGCAACGTGTGTTTTTGGACTGTGGGAGGAAACCGGAGCACCCGGAGGAAACCCACGCGGACACGGGGAGAACACACCAACTCCTCACAGACAGTCACCCGGAGCTGGAATCGAACCCACAACCTCCAGGCCCCTGGAGCTGTGTGACTGCGACACTACCTGCTGCACCACCGTGCCGCCCCTGCCTGAACTCAATGAGTTTAAATTATTTAAAAAATGTAAAATAAAAGTCACTAATCTAAACAAACAACCAGGCCATGTCAAATCACTAATAAAAATTATGCAATAGCGCAATATATACCAATATATAGTATTACAAATTAACATACTTGTAAATGGTAAGAATTTAACTTATGCAACAATAAGCATATGAATATTTTTAAAGTGTACTTACAGAATTGCGGAAATAACATATGACTAATACACTTAGTATATATTAAGTCTAATTAATGTAATTTAAATGACATATTATTAATGGTTTAGTACAAATTAGTGGCTCAAAAATAGTACACTTAAAGTACACTTTCTTTTTCCACAAGGGGTGGTACCTGCCGTACTTCCTAGCGTGTTTAATACAGACAAAAAATACCTATGTGTGCACAATGTATATGCATGCACCTCCTACTTGTTCTACCCTCCTAGGGAAGAAGGACAAACCTATCAACTGGCAAAGCAAAGTGCACAAAGGGACTAAACACCATCAACAACACTAACAAACAGTGTGTGTTTTCAGATAAAAAAAAAAGGACACGGCTATAATAACTAATACAAATGGGTCAGAAGAATAAGAGACAAACAAGAACAAGGTATCAAAACAACAAACTTCCAACAAACAGCCAAACAACTGAAAAAGATGAAATACCTGAGATATTTAGAAAAACATGTGACTGATTACTTTTATGTCCAACGCTTGCAGTAATCAAGCACTTGTACATTCCTGTATGGTTGAAAGTAACATTTTTCAGGACAAGAGCATTCTCCTCTGTGAGGGACACTGTATTGGCATAGCCTGAATATGGCACTGGTTCATTGGTCCCTTTTTGTCTCCTAATTATACCCTGTTCAGGAGTGCCCTGAAAAACAAAAACCAGAGAAACCACTTTATTAAAACCGTTATATTACAGCAGGAACATGCTAAAATAGACTTAATTTAAGATGAAAACTTACATAATAAAGCATGTATCTCAACTTTTGTGAATTTTGAGTTTACTGCATCATTTGAAAATATGTGAAAATATCAATGACTCACAGTGTAAGAGTGCATGGGTATGTATGTACCACACCCTCTCAAAGTAGGAAGAAGTTGTCTTCCCAAACAGGGTTGGTGTGTTTACATTCATTAATTTATTTCATATTCATTCATTCATTCATGGTCCATAACCCCTTATCCAGTTCAGGGTCGCGGTGGGTCCGGATCCTACCTGGAATCACTGGGCGCAAGGGAGGAACACACCCTGGAGGGGGCGCCAGTCCTTCAGAGGGTGACACACTCTCACAAATTCACTCACACACACCTATGGGCACTTTTGAGTGGCCAATCCACCTGTTTTTGAACAGTGGGAGGAAACCCACATGGACACGGGGAGAACACACCAAACCTCTCACAGACAGTCACCTGAAGATGGATTTGAACCCACAACCTCCAGGTCCCTGGAGCTGTGTGAATGTGACACTTTATTATATATACATTTATTCATTCATTCATTCATTCATTATCTGTAACCGTTTATCCAATTCAGGGTCGCGGTGGGTCCAGAGCCTACCTGGAATCATTGGGCACAAGGCGGGATTACACCCTGGAGGGGGCGCCAGTCCTTCACAGGGCAACACAGGCACAGACACACATCCACTCACACACTCACACCTATGGACACTTTTGAGTCGCCAATCCACCTACTAACGTGTGTTTTTGGACTGTGGGAGGAAACCGGAGCTACATTTATTATATTTTAATTATTCCTACTTGGAAACCACTTCATTTTGAGCAGGTCTAGATCCTACCCAGAATCACAGAGCATGTGACAGGAAAACAACCTGGACAGGGCACCAGTCCAATGCAGAGCATCACACTTTTACACACTCACTCACATACACATCTGAGCAGTTTCACAATATTTTACATATATAAAATATTTTACATATTTATGTTTTACATGTTTATAGCTGGGTAGTAAGCTTCGGCGCATGCTTTTTCATAAATAATAATTATTATTATTTTATACTTTATTGCATCAATTACAATGTTTTTAAAACAATTCAATATGCTCCCAGTTTAAAGTGCTAATTCCAGGTGTTTGGGTGGAATTACCTTGTACCAGGTAATGGATGTATATACATGACTATAAGACTTGGCTGTACAGGGCAGGACAGCTTCACTGTTGCAGTCAAAGTGGATCACTTGTGTGTCTTCACTGGAGAAACTCAGATTTGTACAAATACCTACAGAGAAGACTGGAGAAATACCAAAAAAAAAACAAAAAAAAAAAACAGGGAAATTAAGTTCTAACATTAAGTTAAACTTAATTTAACTCTAAAAAATCAAATAAATGATTATTATTTTTATGCTTTTCATTATAGCTGTATGCAATTGTTGATAGTTCCTGGTCAAATGGAATATTTAGTTGATTTTAAGAGGTGAAAATTAGTTAACAAATCGTTTTCAGTACACACAAGTGTTTACCCAAATTTCTATCTAAACTAAAGTAAAAGCAAACAAATAAATAAACAATAATGTTGAATTAAAATGTGCCAAACTGTTATCTGAATGTGAGCTTTTTGGCCATTGCATCTTTTTTAACTGCTACAAAATCCATGTAATTTTGACAGCTCATCACACTAGAGGAGAACACTAACAATAACCATGGTTTAACATCATGCTGAGTGATGAAGTAAGAGTGATACATAAATGAGCCTAGTTGTGCTCTACTTTACTCAAAGCCTGGTAAATCCATGACACTGTCGGAGGTGGAATTCACAATTTCCTCATGATATGACATATATGTATACAGTAAAGTTATTCAGGTTCCACATTTATTTAACGTATATTTTTAAGTGTTATTTGACTAAATGTGCCAAGCATTTTGTACACATCCTGTTTACAAGATGGTAAAAAGAGAGGTTTGGCCTGACACCCATTCTGTGGAAATTTAAAAAGTAGGCTGTGTAACCTTTTAACATTTCTAATTAAAAACTCATTCCTTTCTGTGAATTGGTCAGACCACAAAAAGGAAGTGAACCGTTCTTCCGCAGTAGGATCTTTTAACTGTAAAATGCATCCCAAAGCCACAACACATGCTAAAGACGAAACACTAAACTTTCACTTTTGTTACGGTTTTCTAGTACACAGTGTTGTATTCATGACTTACACACTTAAATCTGGATTCCGCTTTCTCACTACATTACTTCAAATGTATTGGGTTAAGAGGTGCACACACATCACATAATTTACATTTAAATTGTTTTCTGTAAATGTGTTTTAAGAAAGTCGACTGTATTTCATTAAATTCATGTTCACCTGGTTCTAGGCCTAATCAGATCTTGATTTCCAGAGGGTGTTCAATAAGTTCTCTGTATAGGTATGATAGGTATAGGTAAACACATGAAATTGTTTATGTTTTTATTTTCCTATGTAATCACCCTCAACCTCCATACATTAAGCAATTTGTCTTTTCTCGAAAAATGATGATTTATCTAAATTCTTCTTTGAGATCAAACTTCAAATAAACAAAAAAAAAAAAAAAAACACGGGTAAATATCACTATGGGTTGAGTCCAGGCTGTAGGGTGAAGGGCTGAACAGTCACACAAAGTACCACACTCAATTTTCATCAAAATACATAGTTTCTTTATATATCTTTATAATTAATTTTTACAATTACCTGCAGGAATAATAGAATGCATCAATACAGAATATGTATGGAATACCCCTTATAAATGTTCTTTCTCATACCACGTTGGGATAACCCAAGCAAGTTCTCTAGTATGTAACTCCTTATTGTATCAGATTCCATTCCAATCATGTGCATGATTTTGGATCATATCAGCATTTTATGTCCTGTTTGGATGTATGCCAGTGACAAAGCTTATAAAAATGTTTGTTCCAACACAGTTATGTTAACAGTGGATTGATTAATCTTAAGCTCAGCAAAGTAAGTTTGACTTGTCAGCTTTATTTCACCTTGAAGTTACAGCCATCACAATTTCATGCCATTACAGCAGTTTCAGTTACAGAAGTTATAAACATTTCATATTTATTTTTAAAAAATACTAAAGTGACACCAAGCTCTGAGCTGACAACAGCGTTTAAATCTATGCCTTAAAAACATGGACAAATAAATGCATAGAAAAGCACATTACTGAATCAATATTCTAGGCAATGAGAGTAGCTGCTCACCCAGTATCTTCCAGTAGCCCATTTTGTTGTTATTTTATCGAAAGATTGTCCTCCTACAGTTCACTTCAGTCATATTTGTTAGACATGCGGTAGCAGCGAAGTAGTGGGGGTGGAGCAGTTATGCAAGAGCACACGATTAGAGAGATCCCCTTTGCAACGTATGTTCAAAAGCATTTAGAATAATTAGTCTTTATTTGGAAAATTATATATTGATACATAAAAAAAAATCTTCACATTAAAATGTAATGATGAAGTTGTCTAAAGACCACTATCTATAAAATATGAGGCTATAAAAAGGTTCTTTTAGTTTGATATCTCTGCTGGTATCTTTGGGACATGCAGGAAGGTTTATTTTATTTTTATTATTTTTAAATAATTGTTTTAAAAAATTTTTCAATGTATTATTTTTTCACTTAAAAATATGGATGTTTTCAGAATCAAGAGGGGTGCCTGACTGTCTCTCTATAATAAAAGTGACACTTTTAAATAAATTAATATATTGTTGATTTAAAAATTAAAAACAGACAATGTATAAAAAGACAATACACAACATTTTTCAAAACTTTTAATTAATATTAAAGAAAAAGTAGCTGTTAAACTGGAGCAAAGGTAAAAGCTGTGATTTTGTTAATTAATAAAAACATAAACCACCATCACTAAACCTTCACACTGAGCAAGACTTCACCACTGCTGTGGACTGAATTTCTTTGAAGATTTTTTGTTTTTCTGTTCCACTTCGTCCTTTTCCAGCAAAGATAAACAATGGCTATACTAACAGACACAAGCAGAACTGAGATTATAAGGAACAAGGGAATATTATTTATTGGTGGCCTAGTCATCTCACCCACTGTATTCCACTGAAGAGGTTTTGAACAGCCTGGACACAAATAAGAAATGAAGAAAACAAAATAAGCATCACATCAGTAATAAGCAAACTACCACGTAAAGTAAATCGTATGCCTGATCTGATCTGTCTGATTACTCTAAACTGCACTGTACACTTCAGTGTAGTAAAACAATAGCAGGTGCAAAAAAACAATTCTAGGAGGGTAAAGTATTTTTAAACATTTTCTCTTGAGCTACTTAACACATCTAGCATCTATGGAAATAAAACAAAGTGCTAAAAAATTGCTAACACTCTAGAAATTCGTGTCATTGTAAACAGTCAAAAAGAAGTAGAATCGTGTGTGTGTTTTTTCTCTTAAGTCCCGGAGTAAATGGTTATTTATTCATCTCTATTTATCTATTACAGAATATAGGACATTTGTTGCTCTGCAACCCTTTCCCCATTTCACCTTATTTTTCTATGATCAGGACTCCAACAGCACCACCACATCTGTGTGGTGGATCATCCTTACAGCTGCAGAGACATTGATATGGTGGTGGTATGTTATTGTGTCCACAATGATGGTATGAATGGATCGGACACGGCAGTGTTGCTGGAGTTGTTAAATACCTCAGTGTCACTGCTGACCTGAGAATAGTCCACCAACCAAACATATGCAGGCAACAGCGTCCTGTGGGTGGCGTCCATTGAATTCTGATAAAGGACTAGAGGACAATCAAAACAAACCACGCAGCAACAGATGGGCCAATGTCTCTGACTGTTTATCTGCAAGGTGAGCCAAGGTTAGTTTGTATAACAGAATGGATAGTGAGTGTACACCGTGTTTAAAAAACTTCAGCTGCACTGCTGTGTCTGATCCACTCGTACCAGATCACCACAGACTCATGCACCACCAGTGTCACAGCAGCTATGAGAATGATCCACCACCCAAATCATTCCTGCTCTGTGAGGGTTCTGATCATTGAGGAACAGGGTGAAACTGGGCAAACAATGTGTTTTCATCCAAAACGATTGCCATTGTACCACTGTTATTGACTTTGTTATGTATTCAAAGAGATGTTTAGGCTTTTTTGCTGCCAAAATTTCAGCCCATCCCTAGTGCACACACAGACAGTAGAACTATGAAAATCTCACCAAGTGGATAGAACCCAAAATTTCCATCCTGAATTTGATGACCAACTGGAGGCCACAAAGTGCAGCGGTAATTGCCACAGTCCCTCTCTCCAAACTCCGGGATCAGCAGAGAATAATCCTCACCCACTTCATAAGAATGTTTGGCAAATTTATAAAGAACGGTCTCACTGGTACGTAAGTCTTTAATCACAAGACCTGTTAACTCATTAGATTCTTCTTCAACCTATCAGAAATCAAGTACAAGTAATAAGTGCACTGTTCATTTTCTTGTCTAAATGATTGAACTGTATAGAATATTATTCCGAAGAACTGAATAAATAAATATTACTGTTCCTGCAATTTTTAAAATCTTCATATTAATTTCATTACTTTTTTGTAATTTTATTACAAGACACCAAAATTGTAAGAGTTAACATGAATAAAGGAAACAAATCAATATTTTGATTTCAGTATTCAGTAAATTCATTTTGTGCTTTTTAATTATTCCTGCTTGAATGATGAGCTTCGTCTTTGGAAGCAAATCTGTCTCATCAGACTTTGAAATATTACCACCTTTGAATTTGTAGCACTGCATTGTTTTGCACTGAAATTATGCATCTGAATTTTGTTGCTTTTGAATTTAAGTCTTGGGATCTTTGGTTCAAGTCCCATCTGGGTGGAGTTTCCATGCACAGTGCAAAAACATGGAGGGAGGGGAGTTTCCATGTTCTCCCCGTGTCTGCGTGGGTTTCCTCCCACAGTGCAAAACCATGGAGGGTAGGTAAATTGGCTTCTCTAATAACTGTCGCTGTGTGTGAGTGAAAGAGTGTGTATGTGAATGAATGTCTGTATGTGTGAGTGCCCAGATATGGATTGACGCTTTATCCTCGGTGAAATCCTAGTGTCCGATGCAGTCCTCCGGGTGGACGGTTATTCCTGGTCGAGAGTACGCTGTGGCTGCCGCTTCTCGCCAGTGTGTGTGTGTGTGTGTGGTCTGAGCAGAGTGGATTGTAAAGCGTCCTTGGGTATCTAGAAAGGCGCTATACAAGTGTAACGATAGATAGAGACAGATTTGCTTCCTTATTCGTCCAAGCCCCCATCACAAGCTCACCAGAAGAGAAAGAAATGCCTCCATCTTGTGGATTTATACAGAAAATTATTTTTAAGACTTTTTCCATTTAAAATGGACTTCTTGTATACACTTCTACGTTGCATTTTAGTAGTCCTCCGAGCTGTACAAAACAGGATTTATGAGTTTAGTTAATCAGCCCAGACGTGAGTAAATACACACCTTATACCAGCTTATTTTCCGGTACTGCAGTCCCTTCTCAGTGTTTGCTGTGCACGGAATCCTTGTTTGTTTAATGCGTTGACCATCGTGTACCGACACAGTCAGACAAACAAAGCTGAAAACTGTAGAGAATAATTCAGAAAGAGTTTACATTTTAGAATACGCTCTCTGTCGTCATACTTTTATGTATTTCCACTGTATTCCCTACATTGAGTAACACATATGTTACTTTCACTTTTTGTTGTTTGTTTACGTCTGACAGGGAAAACCCTTCTGCAACAAAAGTGGACATCTATATCATGTTTACGGTTAATGACGCAACACGGCGACTTACGTATAACGAGGCCTACTTCGTGCATTTTCTTTTCTTCACTTTTTGCAGCAAGTTTTGTTTTTTCGCCAGCTGGCAACATAAAACTTCGCTTCCTGTTCCTCATTGGCTGATCGCTGCAGAATTTAAAGTAGCAAAACATCACGCCCCCATGAACTCAGAAACAAACGAAGGAATTTAAAACTTAGTTTTAATATAGGAAAATACAAAAATAATTTAACAAACAAATGAACACACAAAAGAAAAAAACAAAACCAAGTTATGAAAATAACTGACCTGATCCTGCAAATTTTCAACTCAACAATGGTAGTTCTGACGTAGCAATAATTATTTCAGTTCTTTCCATTGATTTTGATGAATCAATCGGTGGAATATCCAAAAAAGAAACAGGCTGAGTTTAAAACAATTTTTTTATTACAGGGTAAATATTTCAGCAATACCATCTTATACTCCTTTTCAGATACATACACACAAATTATATATATGACCATTGGACAATAAGATTCCATGGACATAATTCCATAATTATAATACAGAATGCATCAAGTTATACTAGCAATCTGGATTTTTTTTTTACAATTACTCATTATTCTTCAAGTAGCACAAATTTAACACAAATTCTGTGATAAACCAATTTTAATCTAGGCTTCATGGAATAAACAATTCCAAGGAAGATGTGTCACAGTGAGATAACTATAACGCTATATTTATATAACGCTATCTGTATTTGACAGATATGTTAAGGAGTAAAGCTAATAATAAAATGTTAGGAAAAATGAAAAAGCCTAGACGATAAAATGTAAAATGGTCATCTAAAAAAAAACAACAACAAACAAACAATATATATACACACACAATTTACTGCAACCATTTAATGTATATAGACGAAAAAAACAGTGATAAATATTCACAGAAAGACACAAGGTAAAGAGTTGAAATCAACTATTTAAAACAATATAAAAAAAACAAACAAATTTGCATAATTTGTACCTCTAAGAAAAGCACAAACCATAAGCACAGCACACCAGTCCTTAGTCCACATGTCAGTGCTACAGAAAATGGCTTCGTACAGCCTCTAAAATGCTAGCCACGCCTCTTCCTGTGACAATGGCTCATGGTCTTTGAAGTTGTGTGCCTAGGGAAATTTCAACAGTGCCCAGAATGCAAGTTTCATGGGACTTCCTCTTTATAGAACAAAATATACTGGTCATGCCAATAAAACTTATTGAACTGAATATAATACATAACTGCATGGCGACAAAGAGCCTGAAGTGTGCATTGTTAGTAATTACTACTGCAAGTGCCTTCTCAGTTTTTAGAGCTCAGAATGATTCATCTTAGCCTTAGTGCTGGCCTTGCAGCAGTAACACTATTGAACCTGGGTAAACATACTGTCTCATTTCACTGTGTACGTACAGTATAGTTGTATAGTATAATACATTTTTGTTGCTGTACAAAAATGCTTTCTCTAAAAAGGTAACATTTCTAAGGAAAAAAAGGATATAATCCATGTGCATATTTACAGAAAATTCAGAGGAATGTAATTAAAATGAATAAAAGGAAAATTACATTTCCAACAATCATTCAGTGATCAATATGTGTATATTTTAATTATTTGTATATTTTTGTATTTGGTCTGCAGCAGTTGTTTTGGTCTGTTCATTATGAAATTCATTCATTCATTCATTGTCATTAACCGCTTATCAAATTCAGGGTCGCGGTGGGTCCGGAGCCTACCCGGACTCACTGGGCGCAAGGCAGCAACTCACCCTTGAAGGAACACCAGTCCTTCACAGGGCGACACACTCACATATTCACACCTACAGACACTTTTGAGTCGCCAATACATGGCACGGTGGTGCCGCAGGTAGTGTTGCTGTCACATGACTCCAGGGTCCTGGGGTTGTGGATTTGAGCCCTGCTCTGTGTGAGGAGATTGGTGTGTCTTCCCGGTGTCTTCATGGATTTCCTCCGGGTGCTCCGGTTTCCTCCCAAGATCGAAAAACACACTGGTAGGTGGATTGGCGACTCAAAAGTGTCCACAGGAGTGAATGTGTTACTGTGTGTTGCCCTGTGAAGGACTGGCACCTCATCCAGGGTGTGTTCCTGCCCATGATTCTGAGTAAGCTCTGGAGCCACCGTGACCCTAATCTGGATATGTGGTTACGGACAATAAATGAATGAATAAATGAATAATAGATTTTATTATATATATATATATATATATATATATATATATATATATATATATATATATATATATATATATATATATATATATATATACACAGACACAGGGGTTGGAAAATGAAACTGAAAAGGCCTCCTTTTGCGGGTAATACAGTGTCAATTCGTCTTGGGAATGACATATACAAGTCCTGCACTGTGGTCAGAGAGATTTTAAGCCATTCTTCTTGCAGGATAGTGGCCAGGTCACTACGTGATGCTGGTGGATGGGAGATGTTCAACTTCACTTTCATGTTCATCAAACCAATCTTTCACCAGTCTTGCTGTGTGTATTGATGCATTGTCGTCATGATACACGGCACCGCAATGTTTGAACCATTGGATGCACATGGTCTTATTGGTGCAATGTGCAATTAATGAAGATTGGCCACCAGGCTGCTCCAATTTATCCATGAAACCTCCCACACTAAAATGACAGATGTTTCAGTTTCATTGTCTAACCCCTGTATATATATTTTTATTATATAATTTCTTTTGACTATTGAGAAAAAATACATATATTTTAAAGTGCATGCACCTGTCATGAAAAGCAGGTACAGGAAGTGAAATGGCATATAAATGTAGAAATTGCATAACTTCTTCCTGTTTTAATCGTACATTGAAATTTTATACTCCGAATGTCGTTGTCTTCTGTTACTTCCATTTCTTCTGAACGTCTTGCAAACCTAAGCATTTGCAGGTGCAAATAGCAAGCAAAACAAAGATTACTCACCTACACAGGAAAAGGGGCAGGGGTGATTTATGTTACAGGCTTTCTTGTAGTAAATGTCAGCTCATGTTAGTTTGTCAGCTAATTTTAAAAAACTAAACAACTTATATATTTTACTGCTGACTTTAATGGGAATAAGAAATCTGCAATATTTATATTGACCATGCCAGTAATGCTGGTTGGCACAACTCTACAGAATAAAAACCCCTCTGTAGACATGTAGTTGATTCAGTTCAGCTCAATACATTACAACACAAGCCTGAACTGAACATATCACTGTCTGTTTTGTTTACAGTATATAAAACAGAAAACATTTGCAGTACAGCATCCAATACAATGTTATAAACTTTTATATAATTATGATTATTAAAATAAAAATTTGTCATGAAGGTTTGTTTTATTCTGTTTGCAGGTGAAGTGTATTTTGCATTAAAATGTGTCAGAGTGTACTGAGTACATAGTGTATTTGTTACTGGGAGTATGCAGCACGTAAGAATGCCTAACTCTATTAGGTCTACACATATAGTTTCTGAGTCCATGGAAACGGAATTTGGAGCACAATATTTCTGGAAGTCAAAGGTCCTCCAGTTCTCTCACCCCACTACCTATAGATAAGTTATTTTAAACAAGAGGCAGAGGTTTGGCCTTGTTTGGACTGGGAGCAGTTTATATAAGTTGGATGTTTGAGCTAAAGAGGAGAGAGACAAATTAGCGCACTCTCTGTACAGGTTCTTCTGAGCTTGTAAAGACACTGTTCTTTTGTGTATTAAATAAAAACTTTATTTGCAACTCAAGATGTGTCTGCGGAAAATCTTCGTCACCTTCAACACACCACTCCCGAAGAAAATACACAACACAAGCACAAAATGTATATTTATACATATGTGATAGTCAGCCAAAAACCAGAAATTGATCAAAGACTGGCCCACAGGAAGAGACCACAGATCAAGAACAGGCCTATACTCACCAGGATACTTATAAAGCAGAGTCCAACTTTAACCAGGGAGAAGAGAAAAAATGGCAACATCACCCACAAACCAGCAAACTCCACCACATTGGGATAACATGAAGGCTTTATGTCTACAGTGGTGGCACAGTATGGAGCCACAGTTGTACACTCTGAAAATTAGAGAATATTAGGTCTTAGTAAATCTTAACACTGTAGGATCTTGTCATGCCCACGCATAAACAATATTCAAAAATTTGGACACTCCCTAGTCATATTGTCCATGTGAAATTAAGGTACCAGAGGTACCTATAAATATGCATTTTAAAGTATGCTTATTTAAAAATTCTTTAACTATTACCCCCTGCTTTTTCATTTATTTGCACTTATTTGGTATAAAACTAAAACTAATGCAGAGAGCACACAATAGTTTACCAGTATGAAATCAACACTACCATTAATTTGAACAGGGGCACACTATATAGTGGTTGGGATTGTGGAGCTAAGAGTATTGGCAATGCTTCTTTCACACACTACACTATGTCAACCATTTAATATAAAAATAACCAAAAGATGCGAAAAAAGATTTGCATAGTTCTTTCTATACTATGAATATACTATGAGTTTGGTCATTTAACTAGTACAAAATTATTCAAGTCTACTGTAATATAAATTAAATGGTGAAATCACACATACCTGATACATTGAGTGAGATATATGACTCTGCATCTCTAGCTCCTATATCTGCTGCCAAGAAACACTGATATATTCCAGAGTCATTGGGCTGAACTGCCTGAAACACCAGGGCCTCGCCCACTCCCAGAGATACAGATGATGATTTGTTATAAAATGTCATATCGTTGTTCTTTCTTTTAATGATGGCAGTGTTGTCTTTATACCAGACAACGTAACGGTACTTGTACGTTTGATCTCTTACAGCACAGGGCAGTGAAATATCTTCATTGCAATTTGCATGGATTTGGTCCACACCCTCCAACATCCCACAGTGTAAAACAATCACCAAAATCCCTGCTGGAACAAGAGTTGCATTTTAATTATGTAAATGATAAAGCTGTTCCAAAAAATATGTATTTAAATATTTTACTGTTTAAAAACCACTGATGCAAAGTACTAAAATGTTGCACTTTAAAGTAGATTTTGCTAGATGTGAGTGATGCAAAATCCTGAAATAGTGCCCCATATGGAACATTTTGGCAAGTGACTGAATGAGTGATTGGGTAAGTGAATTTATGGGTGGTTTGGTGGCAAACCAGTTCATTGAGGTACTTAAGATCTAAAAACATGCCTCAAATGATGCAGGGAAGGAAAACACTATAGGGGGTGCCAGTCCCTCACAGGGCGACACACACTCTCACATTCACTCACACACTCACACCTATGGACACTTTTTGAGAAGCCAATCCACCTACCAACTTGTGTTTCTGGCCCATGGAAGAAAACCAGAGCATGTGGAGAAAACTCAAGCAGACACAGGGAGATCACGCCAAATTCCTCACAGACAGTCACCTGAAGCAGGACTCAAAACTCCCAAACCCAGGATCCTGGAGATGTATGTCAGTGACACTACCTGTGCTCTAATGATCGTACCCAATTTTATTTGAAAAATAATCATTTCACTGATGATCAGTCAGATTAATTATATATATATATGCACATATTATGGTTGGAAGTAATTTCATCATTGAAATCTCTGCTACTGCCTGAAATCGCTGCTACTGTTCGCTTATCTGTTCAGGAGAAAATAAACATCTATGAATCTGTACTAGTCCTGCTATGCTCTGAGCTCTATAATATTTGAAATGCATCAGCAAAATTTCTCCTTATTTTTCCAGTTGTTTAGAGTGTTTTAAAAGGATGCAGAGGATATTTAGGTCCAGCAGAATATAATATTTCCTTTTTCTTGCTTGTTTCCATGGCCCCGGACACGGCGTTTGTCTACAGGGTGGGTCATTTATATGGATACACCTTAATAAAATGGGAATGGTTGGTAATATTAACTTCCTGTTTGTGGCACATTAGTATATGGGAGGAGGGAAACTTTTAAAGATGGGTGGTGACCCATCTTGAAAACCATTCCCATTTTATTAAGTTATATCCATATAAATGGCCCACCCTGTACTATTTCATACATGGCAACCTGGGGTGTGGAAACTGGGAATTGGGCAGTGGTGGCCCAAAATATAGAGAGATCCGGTATGAAACAGATACTTCATAAAGATGAACATACGTGCTGTAGCACTACTGTCAGAGATGCCTGTGCTTTCACTTTACATAGTTCCTAATCTCTAATGAAGTATCCTAGTCATTATTTTGATTTAACACAGTAAATATATTACATATTGCTTCTTTAATTAAAAAAAAACAATAATTTATTCAGAGTGATTTTAGACCATATATAGTGATCTAAATTATTACCTTATAAATATAAAACCCAAAATTTGAAATTATTGGTTCATCTTTTTCATAAATAAATCTCAGTAAGTTTTCTTACAATGCCCAATCTCACAGGACAAAATTACAAAAATAGTTATATTCTCCTTTAATTTTTCCTGCTCCAATGCACATGATTTAAGAGATAAAATGCCCAGAGCAGGGGTCTTTAAAATTAGACTTGGAGAAACATATTTTCAAATTGCACAAACGGAAAAGGGCATGTTTTAAAGCAGACACTGAAGTTCTAACGAACAGACTGACCACATCCTGTTTCAGTGGAATCAGGTGGGCTTATAGCACTGCATGAGAATCAACCAAAAGAGCATTAACCTACTGCATACACACTAAAAGGGGTAAATGGAAAGTATGATGTAAAATCATTCAGAGTGGTCTGCTGTGAAATGTGTTTTTTAATCTGTTGGTGATGCCTGAAAACTTTAATCTGTTGGTGATGCCTGATATTCAGTCTTCATTTAATTTACTCTTCAGAATTACTTATTAATACTGATTATGATCTATTTGGTCCTTACCTTGGCATGCTCTTAACAAATTATTTTGTGGACATAGCTGTTTAGTTGTGAATAGGCAGCTTGTATAATCACCACAGAAGAGTATGAAATGGAATGAGATGCATTGGAGCAGCTGCATGTGACACTCATTTCAGCATTACTCAAATTTTAAATAGAGGGGTACAACGCCACCCAACATGTAGCTGTGTAGCAGAGGAATCACATTTTCTGAAGTGATAAAATACTTTTCAGAAGAAATGGAATGAGTTGGTGTGAACCAGAACTAATTAGCCATTGTTTAATTCACTAACGCTTTTGGGAATGAAGTCCATCAAATTCTGAGAGTAGTGTTTCTGCACCTAGCGTCTAAGTTTCTGTATC
Organism: Hoplias malabaricus; assembly: GCF_029633855.1. Classification (NCBI taxonomy): domain Eukaryota; kingdom Metazoa; phylum Chordata; class Actinopteri; order Characiformes; family Erythrinidae; genus Hoplias; species Hoplias malabaricus. The sequence goes on along the minus strand of NC_089813.1, from coordinate 32,470,665 downwards.
TAGAAAAGTGGAAGTTATTACTGCAGCAAAGGGGGACACATTCTCAGTTAACATTGTTCATATAAGAAATCACACTGGACTGGACAAGCTGATTTTCACAAAACTTTTGACCTTTTAAGTTTATTGTTTGTGAAAAATATACTGGACCTGTTTCCAGTCAACAAATATATTTTGTAGCAGATTAGGGGGTATTATTTTGCAGAGTTTGTGAAGGCAAGGCAAGTTTATTTATAAAAACACCTTCCATACAAACGCAATTCAAAATGCTTTACAGAAGAAAGCAGAAAGTGGAGAAACAAGGCACAGTCCTTAAGACATGCAGACATTTAAATCATGTTTAGATATCATTCTTCTTGCATAATTTTGGATGAAAATAATCACTTAGAGGTTTGCTGCTGTAGCTCATGGTTTTAGAAGTGTGACAATTTCGGAAATGGAAAGTGTACTTCCATCTTTCAATATTACTTCTATAAATCAGGAAAATACCATGCCAAATGCTCACACACACACACACACACACACACACACAAAGTAATAATGGCAACAAACTTGTTCATGACAAAATTTAGGCATTAACTTCAACATCAATTTTATGTCACTTTGTCTAAGTATAGGTGTTGTTTCTAATTATACACGAATTTGCCATAACATTGACCACCCCTTAAATTTATACCCATTCTCACAGCTCCATTGACCATACAGGGGAATTTTATAGTTCTACATTTAAAGAGTGGTTCCATTTTTGCCCTGCATACATTGTGTGCCTTTATTCACTCTGTTCTTTAATGGTCAGGAGTCCTAAATGACCACAAGGGAACAGGTATGGTTTGGCTAGTGGAATATTCTCAGTGCTGCAATGACACTGATGTGGTGGTGGTGTGGTTAGGGTGTGTTGTGTGGAGTGGATAAGACACAGCAGTGCTGCTAAAGTTTTAATCCCCTTAATGTTATAGTTACTGTTACAGTCATAGCATCACAATACACACCAACAATCACATCTTCTGTGTCACTGCAGTGCAGAGAATGATCCAAACCCAAAATTATATCTGATTTGTGACTGTTCTGACTATTGGAATTACAGGGTGAAAGAGCCAAACAAAGTACACAGTGCAATAGGTAGACTAAAGCCTGTAAGGTCAGTTGAGCGAATGGACAGTGAATTTTAGCAACAAGGACGTTGTCATAATGTTGGCTGATGAGTGTATGTACACACGGATTGTTCATGGTTTATAATAGACTGTGCATTAACTGGTTTGGGTAAAACTATTCTATACAACAAAATATCTATATTTTCTTACAATTTTATAATTATTTCATCCTTTTAATACAATTTAGGTTTATCTTTATTTTCCATGCTTTATAATCTATTACATGGAACAAAGGAAATTATTTCTAAGTATAACTACAGTTTATTTTATTGGTTAATATTTAAATTTCAATACTTACGACCAGATGTTCACTCTTAAACTTTGTTGACTAATACATTAATATTGAAATAAATGTCAAAATAACTGCAATAAAATTGAACTCACCCAGAAAGCCTTGATGCATCATTAGTTCTTCTAATTTATAAGATATCTAAAGATGATCAATCTCTCTCTATATAAATGAATAAAACTAAAGTTAGAATCTACATTTTGTTCCTCAACTCCCTGTTAATTTGGAGGTCTGTTAAATTTTTGTTGCTAAAACACATTATCTATGAACAACCTCCCATAATAAAGACACTGCTTGGTCCCTATTCCTGAAGTCCCACCTAGTGGGCTTTTGAACCAGATGGACAAGCTCTTCACATAAAAAGAAAGTTCTTTAGTATCCGTACTGGAGGCCTAGCTTAATTTCTTTAAGAGGCTAGGCTCTTTGGGTGCGCTGGAGGAAAATAAGCCCTTATTCTTATTTTGCAGAACTAGGTATGACAAACCTGGCAGGGGGCGTGGCTGAGACACTCGCATCAAAAGCAAAACTATGTTTTGTGCATTTGTATATTTGACTTCCTCCATAGTAAGTTGATTCATAAATATGATCTCACACAGCACAGAGGAATTTGTGTGTCACAACATTCAGAATTAATGATCTAGTTTATCAAGATAAAGAGAACACTCTAAACTGAGAGTGCTGTGCAAAACACTTGAGCACCTGACAACATTATTTAAAAAAGTTATTTAATGTTTTAAAAGCTTTTACAAGGTGTCATAAGAAAGCATTATAATATATATATATAAATACATATACACACACTTTAAAATGGTCAGTAACACCTGAATCATTTCATAAAAAGTCATTTTTCAGCTCAAATCATTTGAACAAACTTCAGTAGTTTGAAGTAATACAAAACTCAGAAGAACTTTAACTATTTCGCTGTTTCATTATTTTTAGAATCATAATTTTAATACTACAATTTGGCAATCTATGAGGACTATTTAAAATAAATTGTGGCCAAATTAAGAATTTTCCCCAAAATATGATTAAATTTCTTTTGTTTCACCCTCGGAATTTTGGAGGATTTTGCTTCCTTTTTGCACAGTAACTCAAAACCCCAAGAAGCATACATACAGAATTCCAATTGTTATGAAAACCCAAGTATGTAAAGCAGACCCATGAGTCTTCATGTCCACTGCCTGGCTGGCAAACCGTGCACTCGGTTTAGCATTTTTGTTTTGGATCATTTCTTCTTTTCTACTTTGGCAACCTGTAAGACAAAGAGAAAAAGAGGACGTAATGCAGGGCGATACAAAAATGCAAAGTTAAAAAATGCAATGTAATATGCAATCAAATACTTCTACTAATATCTAGTTTTTCATAATTGTCCTATTATGACAGTCATAATAAACAAATAATTATATTTTAAAAATATAATACATCTATTGGCCTACAGGTGTCAAAGTTTTTTTTTAATGGACGCCTTACAGACCATAAATATTATTTAGATAATTATTATTTAGTATTGTTTAGATTTTATTGAAACAAATCAATTTCCTAAGTATTGTTTACTACTTTTACTGGTAAAATGAGTGGTTGTTAATTTCAGCTGTATAAATGTAGTCTACTTTGGTTCTGACCTTGAGGGAGACTGTAATCACTGGCCTGAATTTTAAAGCCTACAGGTGGCCAAAGAGTGCAACGATATTTCTCACAGTCAGTCCCTCTCTTCTCTCTGGTCTCTTGATGAAGTCTCAGGGAGAAATCATTCCCAATTTGATATGAGTGATCAACATTTTTGTATAGAACTGTGACGTTTTTGAGGAGGTCTTTCATAACAAGACCAATGACAGAGCTAGAATTTGATATCTGTAAACAGAAAGATGACAACAATGAGGCAGATTAAAGGATTTGCAGTGGATGTATGTTGTTTTCGTTATTAAATGCTAATACTGACCTTGTACCAAATTATTTTATGATACTGAACGCCATTTTCCAATTGGGCTTGACAAGGGATTTGAAAAGACAAAGACATCTCAACATAAAAGAAAAGCAGCAGGGCTGTGGAGGGGGGAAAATACATGATTGAATATTTGGAACATAGTGTTTTAACCTAAATAAATAACACAGCTCTGCCTAGCAGTCAGAAAGTATAAATCATTTAGTTATTATTATTTGTAGCTGGAAAGAACAGACACCCTGATATATGCAGGGGACACACTAGAGTGGAAACCTACTTACACAAACGGCGTCGCATTTCGGTTATTTTCGTCAGTTTACACGGAACGTCTTAACAAGAAACTCACAAAACCTTTCAAAATGAAACTGAAGGAGGGGATTTACATCACATCAACCGCTGTGTGCTCGTGAATCAGCTGCTGACTCACTGGTCATACTGAAATAAAAGTACTTTTTAGCTTACGGAAACACAGCTGTAAAGAGTTTTTTGTATTGCTCTTTTTTAAAATACGAACTTTATTCAGATCTCCCGATCCTCAATATTCCGTCAACACTTTTCAGCCGTGTAACCGTGTAAATGTTTGTTTTAGCCTGTTTGAATTTAACCATGAAGCACAGCGAAATTAGATCTTATTTAGATAAAGTTGGGTTTGATGAAAAACAATGTGTGCTGTTCTCATTACCTCGAGTGTTTTTCCTGTACAGTTTATTTATTTTTTTCTAGAATATACAAGAAGAATGCACTCCTTCTTAAAATGAATGTCAGATAATGGCATGTTATTTTTGTAACTTTAAATTTGAATGAAACATTATATTGTAACATTTTTTTCGAAATACGATTAGCTTAGTCGCTTCTAACATCAAATAAAAAATATAATATATATAAAAATAATATCTTCAAATAATACCAATTGATTGTTTAATACATCTTTAAAGTTATACTGTAACATGGCCTTGGGCAGCTAGTAGAAAGAGTAGTAGATGTTTGCACAATAAACGTGTTGATTGCTAAGTAGTTTGGGATGTAATTATTAAAAATCCCTGTAAAGGATTTCTGTTTGGACCTTCTAATAATCAGCTGCTTTTGGCGGGTCACAGGTCTGTGCTGGAGTTCCTTCCTGTGTACTACCGAAATCGAACCCTAGATGGAGCTGTATAGTTGGATATCAGAGGTTGCTATCCGAAGTTCAAAATAAAAGTCATTTAAAAAAATGACATAATTTTGAAGAAAAAATACATCAGAGAACGGGACAACAGAGCAGCCAACAAAAAATTGTAGAGTAGATTATGTGTATAGTATACTTTTACAGCACAACACAATTTGGTTTACAAAAGGTAATCACTGTTTTGAGCCATAACATTGTTATCGAATTTTGCATCATTTTAATATAAATTGTGTTTTAACTTCTAGAAATGTATTTTTAACCTTGGCTTATTCGAGTTTGTAGTTAAGGAACAGGAGAGAGCAGGGATTCCTCATACAAGTTCTAAAAACTCCACAGCCTTCATGTTTTTGAATTTCCACAGCTCTGCACACAAATGTTTCTTTTGATTAATGGAACTTCAACTGAATGCTTGGTTGAGCATACTCTTAGAGATTAAATATTGTTTATTTATTCTCTAAGAGCATAGTGTTCAGTGAAATGTTCCCATTTAAAACTATGGAATAAAAAATTAATAATGTAGCATATGTTAATCTTTGTAGCACATTGATTGAATGGGATTTGACTAAATAAATGATTTATTCATTCAGTCATTATCTGTAACCGCTTATCCAGTTCAGGGTCACGGTGGGTCTGGAGCCTACCCAGAATCACTGTGTGCAATGCAGTAACACACCCTGGAGGGGGCGTCAGGCCTTTGCTTTTCAGGGCAACACTAAGTAAATTAGATAGAATTATATATTGATGTTTTGTTATACTGAATGCTGCAGTTTGGAACATATATAAAATTTTGTATTGTTCTTTTCTTGGACCACAGCACTAGGAATTGAGGAGCTGGCGTTGAAGATTTGCCTTAACTGTAATACACAGCCAATCCTATTCACCTACAATTTGTTCTGCAGAAGAGTCTTCCCGTCTTCCTCTAATATATCTATGTCTAGCTACCCCCCACCCCTCCACCCACACACACACACACACCCACCCACACACACACACACACACACACACACACACACACACACACAACCACCACCACCAATTCCAACTCTCTGAAGTTACTGGTTTCCTCTGAGCCCCATTTGTAGTTCACAAATGGTTAAAGCACACAGCCGTAAACCCGTGTTTCCTCAGTAGTAAATTACATGGGTATCTGTCTTATAGGTGAACTTTCTCCTCTCTTCTCTTCTGTTCTTCCTTTTCTCTTCTGTTTACATTATCATTCAAATTTCTCTTTTCTTCCCTTCCCTTTTACCTTCTTCTATTTATTTTTTCCTCTGTTCTGTCTTCTTTTCTCTCTTCTCTTCTCTTGATCCTAAGGAAATATTCACTTTGCTGTTCTGGGGGGTATAGTCTAAAAACATTCTGATATCCATCCTGTTGTTCTCCTTTTTTGGGGATCCCCTGATCCCCTGTTTTGTGCATGTCACTCTTGTTGACAGAGAAATGAAGGATGAGAGTTATTAATAGAAGACTGAGCAAATGGAAAGAGGAAGAGACAGAGCAGCATGATCACACCATCTGGATAAAACAATACCTGCATTACTGCAGGATGGAGCACAATGGGGGAGAGGGGGATGAAGAGGGGGTGGGGTGCACACAAGGAGAGACAGTGGTGGTGGGGGGGGGGTCTGTTTGTTGTCAGTCAGAAAATGCTTCTTTCAATTGCTTACACACAAAACCTGATATTTAATATAGCTTTTTTAATATTTCATGCAGATTTTGCTTTTTTTGAGTGCAGTTGTACAATGTATAATGAAATATGTCTTCTGCATTTAACTCTGGCTGTGAACACACAAACACACACACACACACACACACACATTTGATACTTATTCATTATTAAACACTTTATTGGTCATTAATAATCATTTGTAACACAGAGATGTGGGTTTCATATTGATTTCATATGTTAAGGTACACCATATTATGTACAAAATGTCACTCTGCTGGTGGGTAATTCATTAAATGGTTAAACATATTAACAAATATGGGCTGAAGCTGACAGGCTTAATGTTGATTGACAATGTAAGGTCAGTATCTTTTAACATTGTAGATGGATATGGGTTCACCGTTTGGCAAACAACAGGCCACTGTTGCCCTTTCTATTTATGTGTAATAACTGATTATTAATATAACTACATTACTTAATGACAACATATTTATTAACAATTAATGCATTGATTTTATACCATTTATAAACATTTGTAAGTGTAGTCCTATTCTAAAGTGGTACAGAAACTGAACGTTAGAAAAACAAAAAACAAATAAATTATTATTAGACACCTGTCAGTAAGAGCTTGGTCTTGTATCGGTGGTATAATTGCCCAGAGTCAATGGCACAATGGTTGCGAGGTGACAGACTCCTCTAAGTTTAATAGATACAGCAACTAAAAGTGAAATGCAACTTTTAAGAGTTTTTCAAATGGTCAGTTGAACTCTGCTCACTAGGTTCTGCTGTGTTATTCTCTCGGTTTGCATTCCTTTTACACCATTGATATGCACAGGTGCTTTTAAAGACACACTCAGGGTGTGTTTTCTACTAACATGTGCAGGTGTGTGTGTGTGTGTGCAGCTGAGATATTTATCACTCTTTCCAAAAAATATAATGATTTTTAAACTATTGTTATGGAATTGTGTTAATGGTTGTGTTAATGATTGTGTGCGTGTGTGTGTGTGTGTGTTTGTGTGTGTCTGAGAACATGGTGGAATGCTGTTTGCAAGACTGCAGGATTAGGTCCCTGAGGCTGTTAATATGGGTGTGAGTGGGAATATGTCTGAGACAGAGGAATGAACTGTGTGTGTCAATAGTATGCGCATAGTGACTTTAAAAGTAACTTGAATGTACATGGAGTATGCAATTAGCTCCTGCTTCTTTCTCCAATCAACCCTAATCCATCAAAAAGAGGTTGGAATCTGTGTAGGTTTATGATGTAAGAAACCCTGGCTGTCCACATAGCCTCCCATTTGCCACTGTCTTTGAAAAACTGCCATTTCAAAGCAGAAATGCTCAGCTATGGTGTTGATTGCTAATTTGTTACATTTAATAACTATTCTAACATAAATACAGCATAAAACCCAGATTACTAGGTGCACATTTCTATCAACATATAATTATTGATTATATGAATATAATTTAAAATTATGTATATTTTTATGAGATGGGAATGCCTAGGAAAATTATTATGCTTTGAAATGTCCTTTTTTATACAATAACACTAATTATCATATGCAATTCTTGCAGTGGGTCTCCAGTATGTCCTAAGTATGAGCCTGGGTATGATTTCAGCTACATGAACAAGAGAATGTAAAATGTGTGGCTGTGTAAGTGTAAAAAAAAATTGTGTGTGTGTGCATACATTCTACAGTAGGTCCCTAAGGTTGTTAGTAGGCTCAGCTGTGTTTGTATGTGTATGGATCCATGTTTCTGTCAGTGAGCTTGTTCAGAGTGCACTCCATGGCCCTTGATTGAGGATATCCTCTGGATGATGATTCCCTACACACACACACACACACAAAGTGAGAGAGAGAGAGTGAGAGAGAGAGAGAGTGAGAGAGAGAGAGAGAGAGAGAGAGAGAGAAACGCCCTGAACAGTTCCTTCAGGATAATCACACAGCCTTTGCACAGCTGGGAGACTTTCCCATGTGAAAACATAGCAACTATTGCGTTTGCACACACACACACACACACACACACAGACACACACACACAAAAACACATAAAATATATGCGTTGTGTGTGTATATATATATATATATATATATATATATTAGAAAAGTATTACATTCTTCAGTGTTAAGTTTAGGTTATTCAAATGATAATAAAGTGTACACACATGCATGTGACATCCCCACCCTTTGCAGCTATAGTAGCTTCAACTCTTCTTGAAAGGCTTTACACAAGGTATAGGAGTGTAAATGTATGTTAATGGGAATTTTTGACCATTCTTCTAAAAGTGCATTTGTGAGGTCAGACACTGATGTTGGATGAGAAGGCCTGGCTTGCAGTCTCCGTTCTAAATCACCCAAAAGTGTTCTATAAGGAGTTTGGGTCAGGATTCTGTGCAGGCCAGTCAGGTTCTTCCACACCAAACCCACTCATCCTTGTCTTTATGGACCTTGCTTTGTGAACTGGTGAACAGTCCTGTTGGAAGGGGCCATCCTCAGACTGTCCACACAAAGTTGGTAGCATGAAATTGTTTAAGTGTTCGTTTCTCTGCAACTAAGGGGCCAAGGCTAACTCCTGAAAAACGGCCACACACCATAATCTCCCCACCCCAAAAAACTTTGCACTTGACACAATGCAGTCAAAAATTGTTCTCCTCGTCCTTCGGATTGCCACACTGGGATGCGTGACTGCTCTATAGTCCAGTGGCAGCATGCTTTACATCACTGCATCCGACACTGTGCATTGTGCTTGGTGATGTAAGGCTTGGATGCAGCTGCTTGGCCATGGAAATCCATTTAATGAAGCTCTCTACGCAGATTATTGACCCTCTTCTGACCCTGCTCTGTTATTTTACATGGCTTACCACTTTGTGGCTGAGTTGCTGTTGTTCCCAATCACTTCCACTTTGTTTTAATACCACTGACAGTTGACTATGGAATATATGGTAGTGAGGAAATTTCATGACTAGATCTTATTACAGTACCACACTGGAATTCACTGAGCTCCTGAGAGTAACCCATTCTTTCCCAAATGTTTGTAAAAGCAGTCTGCATGCCTAGGCACTTGGTTTGATACACTTGTGGCCATGGACGTGATTGGAACACTTGAATTCAATGATTTGTATGGGGTTTGCTTACTCTAATTTTGTCTCATAGCATTTAATAATAATGTAATGTGCATAATCATAATGTGCAATTATTTGTCATTGTACAATGTACAATGATATGTGCATTTAACCCGTCTGTGGCAGTGAACACACACACACACACACACTAGTGCACTAGGGGCTGTGAGCATTTGGTGGGTTCAGTGTCTTGCTCAAGGGCACTTCAGCCATGGATGTTCCCACCGGTCCTGGAGTCAGAATCGGCAACCTTATGGTACCAAGCCCTGTGCTCTAACCATTAGGCCAAGGCCTTGATAAATAAAATGATGTACTACAACTACACTAAATATTCAGCTTTGTGGTTCACAAGGTTGTTCAGTACTGCATATATTAGAATACCTCACAAAAAACTGAATGTGACTGACAAGTTCCATGAGTTCTTGAACAAAATCTAACACAAGGTGGCAGTGAGAATTATTTCATTTTGAACTGTTGTCAGTTGGTTGTTACTAAGTGTCTGCACATAGGGATAAAAAATTTAAAATATAATCATTTGTATTTGTTGACAGTTAATTGTCAGTAACAAATGTGTATGGATCAGGTTCTCTGTCCAATCCTGCAGTTTTGGCAGTTTTGGTTGACATCAACCCAGTACTCATTTACAAACTGAAACATCACTGGGTTCTGTTCCTAGTAAACGAGTTGGTTTGGTTGTAATTAGGAGGACGGTATGATGCTAAATGGATGAAAGGTAGTGATGATGATGATGATGATGATGATGATGATGGCTGCTCTTCTCTCCCCACCCTCCTACTGCGTGTCTCAATTGTTCAATTGTTTTCTTTCGGAAGCTTTGTCCGCACGATAGTGTAAGTGACTCCTGACCTCAAGGTCAGTTGTGTGTGTGTTTAATGTTTGAGAGGGTCACGTCTGTACACCGACGGAATTCTGAGCTGATCACAATGTCCCGCAATTCCCAACCCAGGGAATTCCTCTGGCACTTCCCCACCCTTTAGCATACAGCATAAACAATGTTGGTGTGTGTGTGTGTGTGTGTATGTGTGTGTGCATGTGGAAGAAAGGAAGAGACACAGAGAGATTGCAAATAAGTATAGTACTACTTTCTTCCAAACTCCCTCCTTCTCTTCGTATCTCAGAGGATCCTGAAAAATCGGAAGTAGAAATGATGCCAAACCTGAGAGAGAGAGAGAGAGAGAGAGAGAGAGAAAGAGAGAGAGAGAGAGAGAGAGAGAGAGAGAGAGAGAGAGAGAGAGATTTACAATACAGTTCATGTCTGTAAGCCATTAGCGTCTGTGCTGTGCAGGTTGACTGAATGGCTATCCCCTGGTTAATGTGTGTCTGAAATATGGTTTTGTGTGTGTGTGTGAGTGTGTGTGTGTGTGTGCGTGTGCGTGTGCGTGTGTGTGTGTGTGTGAGATTCTTTCATTGGATGTGATTAAATTATTCCAATTGTTAGCAGCAAACTCAGCCATAGAGCTGCTCCTCATTCACATGTTTTGTCCTGATGGATCTTCTCAAAATGAAAAAATGTCTAATCCCAGAATCTATTATTGGTAAAGCACACACTAGAATAATAATTGTCAAATGGTCATTCAGAGCGAGTTTTCTGGGCAGTGTTGACACTTGGACCTAATTACATTATATGGAGGTCCCTATAGAAGAGCATTTGTTAGTGTAGAATGAAGCTTGATCTCTGTCTGATGCTGGTGTTACAGACATAATAGTGACAACTGTTTTTTTGAATACAGCTTATATGCATAGTATTGTTGTAGGAGAAGACAAAAAGGGATCCATGGTGAAGCACCAGAAACTACAGTAATACTAATAACATGTTGTAGGGAACTGTCATCCTGCTGATCATGGGTGAGTGCATTATAGGCCAGATATAAGAGGGGTTTCATATCTATAAAAGGCTTTACGAGATTTTCATATGAGAGCCACAATGTATTTTAAATACCATTTCCTTTTCTATACCCAAAAATGTAGTTTGCTTTATGTTTTCTCTTCAAACCCGGGGCAGTGTTTAATCACTAGAGGATAAGGTTGTGTTCCACACCCATACAGTGAATGCTGGGTTTACAAGTTACAGACTATAGAAGGCAAATATGACCAACTTCCTGTCTTGTCACAAAATAAGAACAGGAAGTAACCTCCACTGTTGGTCCAAGCACTTACAGCAGAAAAATACATTTTCCCACTTCAAGCAGTAACATGAACTTTAACTTCTTGTTGCCATGGAAAATTCAGGCCGAACAAATCTTTCAGCATCTCACTCAAATATGCATTTTATAGATTAAGTGGCCAAAAGACTATGTGGTATTAGAAGAAGAAGAGGGAAATTACTTCTCTGCGTTTGACCCATCCATGGCAATGAACACACCAGCACACAATAGTGAGCAATTCTTCACACAACCAGTGCAGGGGGCTGCCAAACACCTCGGTGCCCGGGGAGCAGTGCCTTGCTGAGGAGCACTTCAACCATGAATACATTTTCTTTTACCGGCCCCGGGAATTGAATCGGCAACTGGTTGACACCTGCTCATCTTTTGCAGTCAAGGATATTGAGACAATAGTGACCCTTGCTGTAGTAACAGCTTCTATTGTCTTGAGAAAAGATCTTAATCTAAAATGTAATGCAAAATAATCCCTAAAGAAAACTGTTATTTTTCCAGGTTAAACATATGTTTACCATGTAGTCCCATATCTGCCATATATAGTAAAGTTACACAATATACTCGAAAGTGAGCTTGGGACTCCCCATAAAAAGCAGAAATTACAAAAGGACAAAGTCTTAAATTTGCTTAAAGAGAAAGTCCATCTTTCCTAGATTTCTATAGATTTCTACATGTTTATCTCTTTCTTTTAAAAATTTGTTTCTGTACAACATACTATTTTTCATTATAACAATCTGAATGCTGAATGACTTTGTTTACATCTTATCTGTTGAATTCTGCAGGAGAATATCTGCAGAAATCTAGGAAAGGACTTTTCCTTTAAGCAAATTTAAGACTGCCCTTTTGTAATTTCTCATTGCCTAAAGAAATATATATATATATATATATATGTATTTTTGTATATCTACCAGCTGTGACAGCTGTGACCTGGGCCCTCAACCTGCAGACAGAATTGGCTGTTTGCAAAAGGGGGAAAATGAAAAAAAAATAAAGCAGATACTTGTCTTGCTTTCTTCCTCCTTCTCTACTTTTTTCATTCATTTGTTCGCTGTGGTTTGGCTTCAGGGAGCTATCCATCTGCTGGGTCAGGCGGATGATGTCAGGACTTCAGTTGACCCACAGCAAGGTATGTGAGCGTGTGTGTGTGTGTGTGTGTGTGTGCGTGTGTGTGTGTGTGGTGCAGGGATATGTCCGTGGTGGGGTCGGACATGCATGTTTTGCTTTCCTGCATCTTAGACTTCTTCCTGCAGAACAGAAGCCTCAGGGAGTCATCACAGATCGGATGCTTGGGCCAGTGGTACACCCACACACACGCGCACACACACACACACCCAAACACTCACCCACACACACACTGATATGCATCCACATGCAGCAAACAGACAGAGAGAAGATCCTCATTATTCCTCTCCAGTGAAAAGTAATGGAGTTTCCATACACACTTCAGCACCAGGGAGTCTCCCTCAGTTCTTCCTAAACCATTTACTCCACAGTCTGGTTCTTGTCTGACAGGTCCCAAACAGGTCCAAGCTGTGTGTGTGTGTGTGTGTGAGTTCTCTGTCTAGAGGAGACCACAAGGTGACCCTGACAATGTAAGGCATTACATTTAAAGTTGATGTTCTACAGTTAGAAGTTGGTTTAGGATTATGTTTATGGTTAGCATAACATTGCAATTAATTTATAGTATGTTCCTGGATGCTCTTTTTATTCCTGCAACAAAATTTAATCATATTGTATTTTGGGAAAGTTTTACAGTAGTCTTTATTTTTGCCTCTTTCCGAGCTTGCAACTTACATTTCTTATAATTTCTCATAACTTTTGTTTGTATGTAGTGTATATAATACATACCGGATAAAAATATAACTGCACGTCCAGACATTGTATTAAAAACAAGTGTGTGTATGTGGGTGTGTATGGTGCCTCTGAGACCATCTATTGTGTATGTGCGTGTGTGTGTGTGTGTGTCTTCAAACTGGCTGGACCCACATTTCCTTGTCATAGCTTAAGCAGTAAAGTCCTCCTTGGAGACGAGTGTAACTAGGCAACATTTCAGTAGTTAATAAACAAATGGGAGTGGGTGAGAGCAGATAATGTGCTTCCAATCACGTTGTGGTTACAGGAGAACAGTCCAGACAGAGTGTTTTCTTCAAGTGTCAAAAAGCATGATTTAGGCCTTTATCAAAACTCCTTTGAAATATTTTCCCATATTTTTGGAAATTATTCTTTGTTTTTGTTTGGGACATTATTCAGGAAAATCTTTCCCATGTTACCCATATTTATTGCAGCTGTAGATCTGTTATTGAATCATAGCACGAAGGCGCCCTGGTCAACATGTGAGGTGAGACTACTGATTTTTATGAATATTAGGTTCAGCTTTATAATTTAAAAAATGTTGATCCTATCAATTATTTGCATTTTAATGATGTGCAATTGGTTCGATTTAACTAAGCAAGATTTCACTTTTTGATAAATGACATGCCATAATTTAGAAAGTTCCATGAAGTATGTGCCTTACTTTATCAATTTTAATGGTCCATAACATGGAAAAACAAACATATTGTTCAGTCCCCAAACATAGCATTTACTCCCCAGTGAAGGCAGTCCATTTAAGGAATCTAACCTTCAGACATTGAATTCACTGTTTTTGTGATGTCACAAAAACAAGTTTGCTTGCATACACTATATTGACAAAAGTATCACGTAAATATGAACTTAAAGTATAATATGATGTTGGCCCACCCAAATGCAGGGAAGGCTTTCAACAAAGTTTAGCGGCTTGTTAATGGAAATTTTTATCCATTCTTCCAGAAGCGTATTTGTGAGGTCAGACATTGATGTTGGACGAAAAGGCCTGGCTTGCATTCTCTGCTCTAACTCATCCCAAGGATTTTCTGTTGAGGTGAGGTCAGGCCAGTCAAGTTCTTCCACATCAAACTCACTTATCTATGTCTTTATGGACCTTGCTTTGTGCACTTGTGCGCAGTCACGTTGGAACAGGAAATTGTTCGCACAAATTTCTGCACATTAAATTGTCCAAAATCTCTTGTTATGCTAAAGCATTAAGTATTCTTTTATCTGGAACTAAGGGGCCTAGCCCACCTCCTGAAAAACAACCCCCCCACCAATGGTACTCAGACAAGTACCATTCTACTGGCACCACCAAAAACCTAGACTCATCGATCAGATTGCCAGATGGAGAAGCGTGATTCGTCAAGCCAGAGAACACATTTCCAGTGCTCTAGAATGCTGCACACCACTGCATCCAACACTTTGCATTGCGCTTGGTGAAGTAAGGCTTGGATGTAGCTGCTCTCTACACACTGTTCTTGAGCTAATCTGAGGGCCACATGAAGTTTGGAGATACTCAGTCATTAACTCTGCAGAACGTTGGCAACTTCTGCACATTATGCACCTCAGAATCCACTGACCCCTTGTGGCTTACCACTTAGTGGCTGAGATGCTGTCGTTCCCAGTCACTTCCACTTTGTTATAATACCACTGACAGTGGAATGTGTAATATTTAGTAGCAAGGAAATTTCACGACTGGACTTGTTGCACAGGTGGCATCCCTTCACAGTACCACTCTGGAATTCACTGAGCTCTTGAGAGTGACTCATTCTTTCACATATGTTAGTAGAAGTAGTCTAGATGCTTGGTTTCATAAACTCGAAAGTGGTTGGTACACCTAAATTAAATTATTTGGATGGGTGAGTGTATACTTTTGGCAAATATTGTGTACATTCGATTATGCCAGCTACAGTCTTGTGCATTGAAGTTCTAAGCAGTGAGACACAGTACAAGGCAGGCAATCAAAAGCAAGCACATTTACTGCTGCAGGTTGGAAATGGTTCTGTAAAAATACAATATTTTATAATACATAGATTTACTAAAAATGTAGATGTGGGTCTGTAGGAAAATGTAGCATATGGACCCTTAATTTGAATGGTTTACGTAAATATGGAATGTGCAAGCAGTTGTTTTCATCAATCACAAACAAAAGTAGACATCATGGAGAAAGAGGCATGTTTACTCTGTAGGGAAGCTGGAAGTAAGGGCATGGTTGCATTTGCCAATAAAATCTCATAATTCTTCAACATCCTTTCATTACATCAAAGTCTTTCACTTAAAGCCATTCCGCTTTGCACATCCTTCCTTTAATTCTGATACATGTGGAATAAATGCAGCAGACAATGGACAAAGCACTAAACATACATCAAGTGAAATGGGGTTGAACTGAAATGACCCATAAGGCCAATCATGAATTACTGAAACTGTGCCATGAGCCTTTCACAACTGGATCTGTGTGAACTAGCAGATAGAAGGAGAACCTTTATTATTTAATCTTATTAAATCTTGATGACAACAATCTTATTATGGTTGGTATAGTTAGTGCATAATGCCACTAATCTCCACTTGACAGATGAGAGTTCAGTTATTAGCTTCATCAAGAACACTACCAACTCAACAAACAATAGACTACTGCAAACTCTTAATGTCACATTCGCCTACATATGTAATATGATTAATAGTTTGCTCTGGATATAATTATGTGAAATGATGTAAATATAAAAGTCCATGTGGGCAGAACACAGAGTGTAGTCTGCTGGATGCATAAAACACTTCAATTAGTTCAAGCTTATTTAAGGCATCTGATAAATTTGTTAATCTTAATGTATTACATGTAAAGCTTTACCAAATATCATGAAACTAACATGTGATTAAGTTATCAACTCCAGCTTGGAAACTTTGTAAACGTGGGCAGGTGGGGGTTGGCAAATATTATTACTTTCCATAGCACATTATAGCCCATTACAATGGTTTCTATGTTAATTCATGTCTGATGTAGGTTGTACTGATTGAGTAACGGCAGATACAATATATTGGAATTAACCTTTAAATCAACACACTCTGTGCCAGTGTTCTTGTCGGGAAACTGTGTTGAACTGGGTGAGTGTGCTGTGAGTCATAGGATGCTGAAAAGTGTTTTTCTGCGTCACTATAGAGAAAAAGGCAACCTTTTCCCTGCAGTCAGTTCTGGTGAAATATTATCATATCTGCTTCCTATATCATATCAGTTCCATGATTCTAAAATATATTTCATCTACTGGGCATATGAGAATAAATCTATGTAGTTCAAGCTAAGGCCAAGCACACTCTCCCATTAGTTAGGACTTCAGAATTTAAAAAGAAAGCCTAAAGTGTCAGGATAACTCTAACATAATAGGACACTGACAGTAGAATCAACCAGTCATCATGTTTCATTCCCAGTGGCTTCCAATTTCAGGAGAAAAACGGCACTCTAGTCCTTCTATTAGTTCTAGATCCATCATTGTGAAAATGGCTGGTATTGTAAATACAGTCAGTTATGTAGTTGCAGCTGCAACATACAAAATTTATTTATGCCTCAAGCTTAAAAAAGCATGTTTTAAATATATTTGTGTGTTATTCAAAAATGTATAGCGCCAGATCTTTCATTGTTGTTGAACATGCTTTGACAAATGTGGACAGATCTCATGGACTAGCACTAAATGTCATGTTCCGCAGCACCATTATTGTCAAATGTATTTGTGTTGTAATACTATAGATTTAGTGTAATATACTGAATATTCAATATATGAATTAATTAATCTTTTTTTCATATGGAACTGATGTATGAGTGTGTTGATTTCCACTTTACTTGTGGACTGATTATCATTACTGTTAAATCTGCTTCTTTTGACATCAGAATGTGATTTTACATTAATACAAAAATAAAAGTGAAGCAAAATTATAAAAATAATCTAAATGCCTTCACACATAAAAATTAACATTAAAATATTTATAAAGAAAATCATTATAAGCAAATTTGTTATTCTGACTGTGTCTGCTTTTTTTTATCAATTTTTGAAGTCTTGAAATTGGAATAGATATTTAATGGCACTATTTATAAACAGCTATCAAATTCAGAGGTTCAGTGACCTTGACGTTCAACCAAGATCTTCCACTCTCAGCCCATGCTCCCATAGACCTTCTTCCACTACAACTGTACCAAGAACACTGTCTTACACTCTCTCTCTCTCTCTCTCTCTCTCTCTCTCTCTCTCTCTCTCTCTCTCTCTCTCTCTCTCTCTCACACACACACACACACACACACACACAGTGCAGCAATACCCCCTTTCTCTTCATTTCATCCCTTCATTTTTTCCTCTCCCTCTCTCACTCCCAGATCCACTAGTGATTTATACTGCTCACAGACACACAGCTGTGTCAGAGTCCACACAATGACCAAGGGCTACTATTTACCATGACTAATCCATCCCAGACTTCAAACGAGAGAGAGAGAGAGAGAGAGAGAGAGAGAGAGAGAGAGAGAGAGAGAGAGAGAAAGAGAGGAATGAGTTAAAGCGTGAGATTTTAAAAAATGCACAAGTCATTGACATTTGAGCTCATGACCCCACTGACTCACAAACACACTTGCAAAACAAGTAGTAAGCACTTTGTAAAACTAAAAAAATGCATGATGGTAGAATGGAAAAGAGGTAGAAAAAAAGGTAAAAAGGGGGGCCAGGACTGGTATATTACTGAAGCAGAATAAATGAAAATAGTTAAAATATTTCAGAGTCTGATTTCTAACAACTGCATTTCACACTGACACTGCTCCAGCGTGGCCATATATATATTAAAGAAATAATCTTGCCTTTAATATCTTAGGTCTCTCTCTGCCCCTGCTATACTTTGGAGTTTTAACCATTTTCCTTGCATTTAATAACACATTTAAAAAATAATGATTACAAGTCATACCATGGGCATGTGCTGAAGCAGGTGTCGATTGAATTTTTTGTTGCATTCTGACCAGAAAGGGTTACAGAGGTGGCAGGTAGGAATTAGACTGAAAAATGTGTTATTCCTTTAATGCGAGTTGTTATTTGTATAAGTATAGCAGCCACAGCCGTAATTCATCAATAGCCTTCTATCCGCAGTTTTTCATGAGAAGAAAAATAATACATATTTTACTTTTATGAATTCAGTGTCAATACATTTTGGACCATTTCTATTTGTCCATTCATCATTAAATTTCACGCAACATAAAGTCAAGCTGCAATGTCCATGTCATGCCAGAAAATGAAAAATGGAGAAAGACAGTTTTGTTTTGGCAGCAATTATATATAAGCTATAAACTGTACAAGTGGATGCGCATCACTTATTGGAAAAAAAAAAGAAAATAGTGGAACATATATTGTTTGGGGTTTAGCTTTTGGGATTAAAGTAATCAAAATATCCAGTACATGCATAAAAGCCTGAGAGTTTGTCATTTAGTAAACTTAGTGCCATCACATAAGGTGCCATCCCATTAACCAATAAATGTGAGAACATTTTTCCATAACTGTCATTATTATAGTGGTTATTCCATTGATTTCCATGATTTCTGCATCTTTACAATATTAAGATAAAAGGTCTGAGAAATCCTCAGTGTTATCTGTGGTGGTAGGAACCAGACATCTGGAGCATTTATTGCCTCTAAAATCTACTTCATAGAAAGCTATTGGAAATGGTTATGAATGTGTTGCATAAGACATTGTTTTATGTTTGTATTTAACTTTTGCCTGAAACAATTTTTTAAAATGCATTAATAATGAAGAAGTCCACATGGATATTATTATTTTTGTTTTCAGATTTACTATTATTTTACCCCTACAATCATAACCATTCATTCATTATCTGTAACCGCTTATCCAATTCAGGGTCGCGGTGGGTCCAGAGCCTACCTGGAATCATTGGGCGCAAGGCAGGAATACACCCTGGAGGGGGCGCCAGTCCTTCACAGGGCAACACAGACACACATTCACTCACTATGGACACTTTTGAGTCGCCACCTACCAACGTGTGTTTTTGGACTGTGGGAGGAAACCGGAGCACCCGGAGGAAACCCACACAGACACGGGGAGAACACAGCAACTCCTCACAGACAGTCACCTGGAGCAGGACTTGAACCCACAACCTCCAGGCCCCTGGAGCTGTGTGACTGCGACACTACATGCTGCGCCACCGTGCCGCCCCAATCATAACCAACCAAACTATATGTTTAGGTTCACTGGTCATTTTATATAGCAAAGTAAATGGCTATTTTCCATTACAGAAGTTGTGATACCTGGTTCCAGCCATTATTAAATCTAGATAAATGATGGCACATTTCTCTGCATTTAACCATTTCCTATCAGAATTCTCCAAATAACCCATACACACCAAAAATACTCTCATATAAACTTTCTGAAATTATTACATGTCAGTTAATATTATGTAATTATTTCAATAGCTCTATAAGAATATCGACAATCACCATTAACGTTTATGTAATCATATTAGGGTATTCTAACAACCTTTATTCACCCTCAGCCACATGGCATTTTACTGGACTGCCCAAGCCCTTTTAGACCCTGCCAATCTTCATGCCCCAATACAAAAGGAATCTTACTGTTCTTTTCCTGTTTTTCACTTTTGTGCCCGCAGCCAGTGAGAAGAAAAAAGCGGCATGACGTCTTACATATGACTTACACTCACAGCTAAACAGACTCATCAGTAGATATAGTTATACAACCTTATATCATTACTCAACAAAGTGCAGATACATGTATTCCATCTCTAATTCTACTCGAGTAAAAGTACACAGAAATACAGAAGCACTTATGTCTCAGAAGTAAAAAGAAAAATATGTTAAATCACATCATTTTGAGAAGCGATTTCTAATAAGAAGACTGCAGTTTTAACTTTAAATATTAATATATATATATTAAACATTCTACATTAAAATGTGGAGTTAAATGAAATACATTTTTAAGTTTATAGAACATGTATAATAAGTTAACTCATTTAAAGAATCATTTTTACAGCAGTGTCTGTGACTACAGATATAAACTGTGGTTTCATGACTGCAATCACACATATGAAATGTTTAGTGTGAATCAAAAGTCACAGGAAATGCTTTTATTTCTTTGATATGCTACATGACCACCTTCCCATTGGGAAAATTGCCCTTGATCCAATATGGCGGCTTTCAAGATGGCGGCCATGTTCCAGACATAGCCTAAAGGATAGGTCCCCTCACCCATTACTTGCTGGGATATACAGATAAAAGTGTGTCCTGCGACTTTTGACTCACTCTGTACTATAATTTAGAGTGATTTTACTTTTTCTATTTGAAAGTACATTTACGTGTAGAAAAAGAACATTTCAGAAAGTCAAAAATATTCTTTTGTTACTCTTGTGTAGGTAGGAGATGTATTCCAAGTCAGTATTATGTTAATATTCATTATTGCAGTAATACATTTCATAATTGTCAGTGGAATGTCACAAACCCATCAGCTGCACATTGCACTTAGTCCACAAATAGTTTTATTATATCTCAGAGCCACTGTGAGAATTCTTGAGCACTTCAATGGTTGGCCAAAAAAAGCTCTCCTCAAGGGGGTAATAATTGTATAATATTTTCATAACCTTTATCATTTACAGCAAACTAAACCTTGAAGGAAAATGCTGTACCAGCCAAAGCACAGTAAATTAAGTTAAATAGCAAAAATGAAATATGATTATACCCATATTTACACCTGGCATAGATGAAACAACCGTATACAAACATATGAATCTGTAGATAATTACAAATGTAGCCAAGCTGAAATACGCTTGCAGCTATAACATGACGCTTAGATATTATTCATGATACACATCGCACAACACAGACTTTTATTCAGCGTTTTACATAATGGTACTAAATAAAGTTAAATTGTATTAATTATGCTATTCGTGCTCTGCATGTACCAAATATATAATAAATAAGATTAGCTGCAAACCTCTGAATTATGGCAATCAGCCATGTATCTTTAAAAGCCTGAACATTAGTACTGTTAAGTGTATATAGATATATTTATATTTATTATATATATTTTTTAATTGCCATCCAATTAAAGTAAAATAAAATTAATACCGATACATTTTCAATTAATCTTAACCTTGGGAAAAAATCAGGCTTAAATTCCTCTAAAAAAATCAGAACCTATCTTTTAATATGTTTATAGCTATATGAAAATGATAAATATGTTGTATTTACTGTGTTAACTATTAAAATAAAAATGGTGTACTGTGTATAAGGACTCCATTAAAGCATATTTCTCAGCCTCATGCTTCAGTAGAAAGAAGAAATTGGAAGAACGATGAAAAAAGAACAGGTCCTGCAGGGAGCATTGTTTTTATGATCACTTTTGGAAACAGCTTTTAGAAAGATGAGAGTGATAAACAATGACAGGTCGTTTTTTCCTCTTTCACTATAACAGTGATCATAAAAACTGCAGATGAACTTATAATAAAAACAGGGGGAGTTATACATCTGATAAAAATATACTTTATTTTTATACTGGGATACAAACCTCGTGTTCACACAAATGTACAAAAATCCATAGATTCTCTTTTTTTAATGTTAATGCACTGCATGTTTAAACACAATAAACACAATAAACAATAAACAAACCAACAACAAGAAGGAATTCCCCTCAAGAGCTGTGTGTGTCCTGCATCACTTACGGCTGCTGTAAGTGTCAAAGTTTGAGCCTCTGCTCTTCTCATTGCGCGCTACTGTGCGCGCTCACGTGCGCGATCCCTGAGTTCTATACAGCTCGCGGCTGGTGCGCAGCTACCGTCGGTTCACGCGCACTGAAGTTATTCCGCGCATCCGAAGACAGTCTTTACCATCTTTCACCTGAAGCACGCACACACACACACACACACACAGAGACAGAGAGAGAGAGAGAGAGGGAGATTCAGGGTTTTGGAAAGACAACAAATTTATGTAATTTTACATTATGTTGTTATATAATAATAATAATAACAATAACGCATGCAAAAATGTATAATTTGAATTTGAACTAATGCCCAGGCTAAGTTTGGTAGTGTGTAGCCATTTTTGTAGTATGTATAATAAACAAAGCGTGGTAGTGTTTATTATTACGTTTTAAATGTTTGTTGTTTATTAATACATTTATTTATTCATTTATTATGTTGCTTTTAATTAAATCCCTGTGTAATCGTTAAGCTTTAATAAATTAATTAAATATGCTACCAAAATATTTATATATCCGCTGGTTTGTATTAACGAAAATTAGAAATTAAACACCGGAAACAGTCTACTGCCTCTGAAGTTGTGCTTTAAAAGTGCGTAGTGCTGTGTAATGCAAAGAGAGTTTATGCACATTAAGCTATACTTCATTGGCTGGGTTAAAAGGTCTTAGGAAGATGCAGCATAAAATGTGGTCTGTGCAAAAGCTGTGGCACATCTGTCAGACACTGCAAAGAAAAAGGAATTCCACTCTGTTTTATTTAAGGGTTCCACTGAAAATATATTCATTTCTGCACCTAGAAAATCAGCTACAATATGTTAAAGGCTTCTTAAATAAAAGCAAATGTTCAGTTTAGAGCCATGAGTTTTATATACAGCTGTTGGCATGGTGAAATAGTTGTTTGCATGAATGGTTCTTCAGCCTGCTGAAGACTGTGTTGTTGACATAGTTCTGTCGACTATTTTTGAATATGCGTTCTTCAAGTGTTACAATATGAAGCTTGTTATTTGAAGAAGAACACATTTTTGGATCTATATACACATTCTTCATTAAAAAAATAAATAAATAAATAAATAATGCAGCATTTCTTCATGCAAATGGCCCTAGACAAACAAAGCTACACAGAACCATGTCCTTCATATTAAAGAACACCTAAGTGTAGGATTAATACCTTCAGTCATTACATAATTACACAAATTACAAAGCTGTGAACTGAAATATGGATCTGTTTTGATAAATAAATAATGGTTATACATTAATTGCGTCATATAACACATAACAACAGATTAGAAGTTAAGCCTGCCCTTGGCTAAAAACTGTTCTCTCTGGTCTTTCTGAACGGGTCTCGTGCACGTTGCTCGTGCTCGCCTCTTGCACGTGCTGCTCACCCCTTTTCTCTGGTTGCTAAGGCAGAACGTGCAGATGTTCCTTGGCTGCGCGCCTCCCGCGTCCTCTTGCGCCCGGCAGCGCGCGCTCAGACACGGCTGCGCGTGCTCGCCACCGTCCCCGCTCAGCAGCACGTTGGCCAGGTGAGAGATGTAGCTGCAGGCGAGGCGCAGCGTCTCGATCTTGGACAGTTTGCGGTCTTCGGGCTCGGTGGGGATGAGCGTGCGCAGCGCCGTGAACGCCGTGTTCACGCTCTGTGTGCGGTCCCGCTCGCGCGCGTTTGCTGCATTTCGCTGCTTTATGATCAGCACGCCGCCCATACTACCTCCCCCGGCGTAGCCACCGCCGTTCTCCGCGCGCCGCCGGTGCCGCCGCAACCGCCGCTGTGATTCCGCGCTCGCGCAGCAACCGCCACCGTCGCTACCGCTGCGCGTCTCCTCGTCGTCCGAGAGCGCGCACGGCCGCAGCATCGCGAACGCCATCCACACGCAGATCTCCGCCCGGATCGTGCGGGATTAGTCTCAGTACTGTAACCGGAAGGGTGACCGTAGTTTTAATCCAGGTCGAGTCTGTGCTGAGTTCTGACTCAGTCTGTTTAGTAGCTAATGATTCCGGGTTGATTTTCGTCCGTGGGCCTACTGGAAGTGTATGATTTCACTTGGCTCCGTGACTTTAATCCAGTGTCCGCTGCAGCTGGAAACGTCCCGCGCCTCCGGAGGAAGAGTGCCTCTACTCTGCTGTTGTTTACATGCACTACGAAGCAAAATATGTAGCCTATTACCACATGGTACAGACCCCCGGACCATTCAGCAGTGAGCTTCAACAGTGTGTCTTTAAAACACACACTTACAGACCCTCAGTCACGTCATAGCCCCACGGCAGCTGCAGCAGCGCGCACTCTTATACACAGAGGGGCGGGGCCACAGAATCCAGCCACCAAACATCGAATACAGTATCAACAACAGGGGTGCTCAGCCCTGCTATGAATCTTACAGGTCCACTAACCAAGTTTCCGAAGAGCGGAAGGTCCGGAGAGGTCAAATGAGTGCATATTTTTCCGTAGGCCTCTCCTCCTTAAACCAGAGGTTGACACTGTCCACTTTTGCTTTGCACAGATATTCGAATATCAGCCTAACTGTGCTGTTTTGTTTTGGTGTTCTTTTGACCAGCACAGGTGAAAAATAAGTGTCTGCTGAGGGATGTCATGAGGATTATTTTATACAATTACGGTAATAGGATTCTCATTTGGATGTGTATTTTCTGCTTTTCATTTATAACCAGATTCAATTTATTTTTAAAATATACTTATTTAATTATTTTTTGTTTATTCTTGATCTAGTTTAGAAAATAACGGGCTGTGAAAAATCGATTTTTTGCATTTTACATTTTTAACACGTTTGCATTCTTAAGTAAAAAAAAATAAACATATATATTAATTTTTTTTTCCTTGTGTTTTTATTATTTGTTTGTTGAAATGAAAAATGAAGTGCACTTTGTGTGTATAGGATTGTGCAGCCAGTGCACTTTCAGAGCTGTTTGTTTTCCGTTTGTTTTCCGTTTGTAAAAGACCCGTGAGTTGCTGTGAGTTTTAGGGCTTTAGTGTGTTGACCATTTGAGCGGGAACTAAATTGCGCTGAAACACACACCTCCAGCAGCGGGTGGTTGGGTGTGGGACCACGCAGACCTTACGCACGTGTAACAAATGTCTACCCCATCAACGCCTCCACAGTTTAGACAGAGGGATCTAATTCACATTCATTTCAAGGTAACTCCTATTAAAAACAACTATAGACCCAGTCAAGGCCAGAACTCCACATTGATTTAACAAGTATTATGCAGTGGTATATTATTCTGATGTTAGATCAGAATTGAAGAGTTTACTGTAGAAGCTCTAACACGTGGGAACCCCCCATCTCATATCATTTCTAATTTTTATGCAATCAACATATTTTATTGTAACTTCAAATGTACTGTATGGGTTGATGTTTGTACTCAAGTGTCAGGTGGCTTTTAGTGTCCAGTAGTGCGCTTTTAAAAGCTGTAAAAGTTGAACTACATTAATGTTAGGAGGAGAGAGGTGTGTTCATTTAGAAGAAAGGGATATAGAAAATGTGTTCCATAACTAAATTGATCTGTTGTAATGCAGTGATATGAGTTCAATAAACAACAAAATGCATTAACGTAGATTACGTACAGATTCATAAGAGAAACAGTAATGTACATAAAACAACCGACAGTACATTACATATTTTTATGACCAGCTTTATAATAGTTTAATTTAGTCCTGAGGGAGAGAGAGAAGGGAAAGTGTGGTTGTCTATGTGTGAGCAAGAGAGAGAAAAAACAAATGGAGACAGAGAGAGAAAGTGTGGTCACTTTAGACTCACGCTCTCATTGGAAAAGAATGGCTAATCCCCCTGACCTCTGCTTTTTTCAACTCTGACCTCTCTCAGCTTGTGTGCTTCAGCCTTCATTCATTCAGGTCCCTTGACTTGCCATGTCTGTGCCTTCTAAGGCATAAGATTTTTAGAGGACATTTATATTTGTGTGAACCTACTACCAGGCCTTATGTTAATTGTCTGTAGTTTATTACACTGTGACCATTTGAATTTGATTCGTTGTCAGGTGCTAATGCAGGATAATTAGTTCTTAATCAATCCAATTTTTGATTGATTTTTTGAATACTTTTCAAAGTATTGGATCAAGCTCCATCACTCAAGAGAACATTGTTCTTCCACGGAGTTGGCATTCTCAGCTATTTCATAATAATAAATACCATAGGCAGTATGTCGGTCTGTAAAACACAGAAAGCATCCATCAAGTTTTGGTTTTCAATGTCCTGGACATTGTAGGCATTGAGAGATTTTATGCCTTGACACGCTGGATTTTTCCACAAGCTATGTGAAGATGTCCAGCAACTGTAACTTTGGCCATTAAGTTAGTTCCTTGACCCACTTGACCGACAGTGAGTTCAGGTCAGGAAACCTCACCCCATTACTAAGAGTTAGCTTATTAGTGTAGGACAACCTCTCTTTTACTCGTAAGCTAATAAAATAACTATGCTCACTATGACTTTCTGCCACCAATTTAGCTCCGCCCACAAACTATGTCATTTCTGTCTGCAAACAAAAAAAATGGTCTATAGGTCAGTGCTTTTCTGTGGGGATGATATAAATAGTGTTTGTGCAATTTAACATCTGAGTCAGGAGTGTGTGCACCATGAATTTGCTAAAATTAATTGAAAACGTTGTCTACAAACATTTGAACCTAGAGTGGAGTTAGTGAATATCAAGTCTGGGATTTAGTCCATAAGGAATGTGGTGTGTTCTTGCTGTGTCTAATCGGGTAGCCTCTGGGCATTCCAGCTTCCTTCCACAGTTTAAAAACACAGGCTGGGAGGTGGATTGACTGTACAGTATTGTTGGTAGTTTCATGTGATGCTCTGTGATGGACTGGCACCCCATGTGTCCCAGCCCCACACCAAGTGATTTAGGCCCACGTTCCAAAAGCACATGCCGGAATTGTCAATCGATTAGTGTGTGTGTTTCATGCTTTGTGATGGACTGATCAGGGTGTGTTCCTGACTTGGACCCAACAGATCTGGGCTGGCACCGGACACACTGCGGCCTCAAACAGGAGATGAATAAAAGCATAAATAATAATAAGCATACAGTTCAATCATGAAAACTAGAGGTCAAGTCTTACACCCTGACAGCACAGACCCAGATATTTCCTCCCGTCCACACAAAAAAACAAGGCTTTCAAAAACGTTCTATAAGGTAAAGATTTCTGAAAATGGTGTCACTGTTCTCATGTGGACGAGGAAAACTGAGCTTTTCAGACTCACTGACATCACACAGCGTGTCGGTTTCTGACTGAAATTTATGTAGCTTCTCACTCCCTTTATAGTGACTTACAAAATTTCAGATTTCCACCTTTGAAAACATTTAAACGACATTGTATTACAAACATATAATGTACTATTAAGAATTAAATTCAGTAAATTCATGACTTGTGTAGTGCTCTACATAGGGAGTGTATAGAGTGATTGGGGATTAAATCTGTTTCTCTCATGCTTTGTGGTGTGTTTATGTCTCTCTTTAAGAGGTACTTTGTCCTCTACAGGACTGGTACGATGATGCAACTGTTTTTGTATTTGCCAGGACTTGGAAAGGGAGAAGAAAACCTCTGTTTTTAAAATAATATCCACATCTGTGTGGACAGGGCCTTAGAGGACATTTATTTAATTAAAGTAATTTAAGTTATACCAGGAATCACATCATTTACACATATAAATTGACTGGGTCTAATATAAATCAATTTAATTTCATGAAATGACTGCTACATGCACATTTTCATCCCACTCTCATCATGCATTGACAGTAAGATGTTATAGAAGTAAGTCTCTGTAATATTACTCATGGACTTTTAGCATGCAGAAATCATTTGAGCAAATAAACGTTTTAAAGTGTTCCTCTGCTTTTATGATACTATATGGTATAGAGGAATATTAATAGCTTGTGCATAGGGAGACATTCCTTTGACTGTTGGCATTTATCAGAACTCTCTGAGAGAAATCTATGTTAAATACATCAGATGAGTTGTGTATATTCTGCTCTTGAGGAACATTGCGGTACTACTGCATTTATCATTCACATACTCTAGAAACATCAAGGGCCTGATTCTGAGCTAACACACAAACACACACACACACGCTTGTTCCTGAGCCACTGCTCTGGGCCGTATCTCCCAAAAGCACGATGATGGAATACCCCAAACTCAAGAATTCTTAAAACACCACAAGCTCGACCCTGTCTTGTTGACTGGGTGGTCTTGTTTAAGCTTTGGTTACAGACTCAGCCATATTGCACTTATTCATTAAGACATTTTCTGCAATGATTCTCCTTCACAGTGTGTAAACATTATTACACAGACATGTAATGGCTTTTATGTAGCCACAATTTTACCCTGAATCTACACTTTACACTGTAAACATCTCTGTCCCCGTTTGGGAGACCTGCATTTTGGAGCATGACAAATATCCAATATTGAAGGTTGTTGTTGGAGTGTTATACAAGCATCATAATGATCAGTTTGTGCTTGGTCGGCCAGCATGTTGTTTAGCTGCTGGGATTTCTCTGCAGTAGCCAAAGCAAACCAGCCCCCTGCGGACCCCCTGCAGCGAGGGTTTGTTTGCAGTTCTGGGGAAAGTTAAGTGTTGGGTAAATAAACACTTGGCAGATGTTCAAGCCTGTATGTGTGGTGTCTATATATATATATATATATATATATGTGTGTGTATGGGTGTATGTGTGTATGTGTGTGTGTGTGTGTGTGTGTGTGAGTGAGTGAGTGAGTGAGTGAATGAGAGAGAGAGAGAGAGAGAGAGAGAGAGAATGGAAATGTCAGGAAGAATGGAGCATGAGAGAGTGAAAAAAATGGAAATTGAAACTGTTGATTCACACAATAAGAGAGGGAGCATATGTAAACAAATGGAGAGATAGAGAGCAACAAGTGGGAGGCAACAACATGGGGGGCAAATAGCTTCCAGGCATTCTCTCTCTCTCTCTCTCTCTCTCTCTCTCTCTCTCTCTCTCTCTCTCTCTCTCTCTCTCTCTCGTAAGATGTTACTGAAGGTTTGTTATAAAAAACATGCCACAGTGTCACTTCAAACCATGGCCCATGGTCCCCTCAGCTGCACCAACAAAGCCCTCTCGCTAAACACACACACGCTTGGACGTCCGATCCTCGCCTTCTATCCCAACGTTTACCTGAGTGTCAGGGGTCAGAACCCACTGTGACTACAGTGATCCCAGCAAACGTTCAAGATCGTAAATACCACACTGATCACAGAGCAATGTCCAGAAGCTAACCAGTGCTAAGATTAGCCATAGCCCTCTAGTTACTGCATCTTCCTTTTATTCTTATCAGACCCAGTAGCTGTCACACATCAGACATACAGGTATACTTACACACTGCATTTTGTCATTGGTTGAACAAACTCTCTTATAGTTTTCTTTTGACAATTTTACCATTAGCTGCTCTCTTCACTGTGTAATGGACAAACAGAATTGCTTACAAATTGCTGGAATATTATTATTTTACATTAACTGCAATAGAAAATTGAGAAAGATTTCATCTGTACTTTTGGAGATGCATTTTTTTTATCAGCACAGACCATGTACCTGGTTGATTTAAGTGAAATATGATTAGCAACTTTGGCTTTCTAGATGATGTTAAACATGTTTTATTTACACATTGCAAAACAAACATTAATAAATAAATATTTTGTATTAATTTTACATTGTTGCCTTTAATATGTCACAGATCTACTTCCACACTGTTTCCCAACTGTCATCTGACATTTGACAGAATCAGGATAACATTCATTACCAAAGCCATGGAGATATCTAGATCTCCCTGACTGTCTTTTATATATATATATATATATATATATAAGAACTGAACTGATTGGCTGCACATTCAAAGACACCAAAGTGTGTCTAGAAACAGAACTTGTTCAAATATAAGCTGACTTTATTAAATACAATCTGTTTAAATGATCAAAATATGGAGTAGTTGCTTAGCATCTGACAGGTAGCTTGCTTTCTTCAATGTGAGTTTCTAACAATGTTCCTTAAACTGAAAATGGTCATAAAACTCATGTGACCTTTTTGGTTACCCACTTGGTCAGCTTTCTGACACAGTTTACCAAAATATCTTTTAATTATGCCTCAGATGTAGCTTTAAGATTACTGACTAAATACTTTACTGGTAAAAGTCAACCCATTCTGCAACATAATGTGAATCAGTGTACATTAAGCTATAATACATTAATCTATAAGAACTTCTAAACATTTTCTCATTCTTACAGTATACTATTCATTCATTCACCTCTTTTGATAGATTTTTTTTCTAATCTCAGTTGCCTTTTGTAACTTCTTACAATTAATAATCAATGGACAAGTAGAGATGGTCTAAAATGACTTGGAATAATGTACCAGTTTTTTACTGAACATATTATAAGCAATAATATGTTCCTTTTGGAGTAACTAATGTTACTAAAGTTATTACAGTGTGTAATGAAACTATTTGCTGCACTGCGGAAGGAAATAAACACGAGGACATTAGAGGCTGTTTATGGTCAGTTAAAAGAGTGTGAAGTCTTTGTGCTGTAGAAAGTGTGAAGCTGAATAAACTCACTATCACTCAGACTTGTCACTGGTGCCGGTCAGTTATTTATTGAGCTCAGCAGGGAGCAAACTGACCACCAGTTTTACCTCTACAGAGAGAGAGAGAGAGAGAGAGAGAGAGAGAGAGAGAGAGAGAGAGAGAGAGGGGATTGCTAGAGTGAGACAAATAAAGAAATAGTAAAGAGAGCAATAGATGGAGAAAAAGAGAAAAAACAAATAATAGAAACAGTAACATATTTGTCCGAAGTTGCTTGTATTCTAGATATTCTAGACCAAGATATTAGGTACATTTATAGTGTGTCTGATTGATTGGGACAGGTGTGTGTGTGTGTGTTAATGTATATGAGTGTCTCGCTGTAGTGGAGTACGGGAATCCCCCAAAATTCACCCCTCTGTAACACACCTCACTGAGCACAGCACACACCTTCTCAGCCTGGACTCATAAAGCTGACACTTCACCCAGCCTCACTCACCTCTGTGGCTCTGGGACCCTGAGACTGGACGCTGCTGGAGAGTGGACGCTGTCCAGCCACTAACATTTTTCACACTGCAATTAACCCCTTAAACTCTGAGGAATGTGTGTGGGTCCTTATTTGTATTGTTTACTCTCAATACTATATAACTCATTTTCTTCCTACTAAGTCTCTATTAAAACATAATAAATCATTGAATCATAATAAATCATTTTAAATGGGCCATAACATGAAAATTCAAAGCTGTATATAAATATTATTATGTCTACCTAAGTTTACTGTTCAGATTCGAATCTTCACAAAAACAATTTCAAAATTACAATTTTTTTATGTCACACAAAACCATCTCATTTACATAAACACACCTCTTCAGCCTATAGCAATTTAGCTCCAAGCATTCACATAATGACTTCAAAAAGTCATTAGCCAAATCATTAGATGTTCATCAGCCAATCAGAACAGAGCAATGACGATGAAGAAGCATTTAGCATTTGGGTCCTTTCATAAATTGGCTTTAGATTTTGAAATGTGTAACAAACAATGCAAAGGGCAGTAGATATTTTGAAATAATGCATTAAAAAAAAGATTTTGTTCAGACAAGAATGAGTTTATGAAATTCCCCTATTTTATGATGGTTGTGATTGACCATTAAAAAGAATTAGTAATGAAGACTTATCAAATAGCTCTGTGAGGATGTGCTTCACAGTAGATCTGCTTTAAGTCAAAACACTCTGTAAATGACCGGGGTCAAACAGGCTGTGATTAATCACTCCACTGGTGCATGTTGCAGCCATGTGTGCGTGAGCCAAAGCGTAATGTGTTTTCAGGACAACTCATTTTTCACAGCATTAGCTGAGGGCCCCTTGCATTTTTCTGCATCTCGAGAGGAAGTATAGTCGGTTAACCATGTGTGTATGACCGTGTGTATGTGTGTGTATGGTCAGTGTGCGATGATGCAAAGCCTGCCATCTTGACAGTATCACTGGTGGTCAGTTCAGTCAGCACACAGAAGAGCAGTGTACAAGCTCAAAGCCCTCAGCTGTCTGAGCTCAGGTCTCAAGGCACAGGTCAGTGACTCCTACAGGTAGGGGTCAGTGGCAGGATCAGTCCGGAAGCTGGACAGGAAAAGGAAACACATTCAAGTTCTGTTGGCCCCATAACTATCTGACCCCAATAGAGGATGGCATAAATTCAACATAAACTATGAAGTTTAACCCTTCAAAGTCTGTTCCTCGCTCTCATAACTGCATGACTCATAGTCCTACAGCCAAATGCATGAGGTGATAGATAGATAGATAGATAGATAGATAGATAGATAGATAGATAGATAGATAGATAGATAGATAGATAGACAGATAGATAGATAGATAGATAGATAGATAGATAGATAGATAGATAGATAGACAGACAGATAGATAGATAGATAGATAGATAGATAGATAGATAGATTCTAGAGATATTTCTGTGTAATAAAGTCAATGAGATGTATCATTCATCATTCAGACTGATGGGAAGAGAAATAGCGAATTACACAATAGCACCTTTTGGCACCTAGAATCAGAATTCAGCTGAGGCACATGGTAAAAGGTGGTCTGGTGCACATTACACGGATGCAGTGGGAGGGGGGCATACTCAGAGGTTTTGGAAAACAGCTCCAGAGTAATGCATTACTAAGTGGAACCAATGGATGAGTTGCAAAGCAGGAGGTCAGTCTTACTGTCCATGCTGTGGGGATTTTATAGAGGAAAACCAAAGCACTGTAAAACCACAGAGAGAGAGAGAGAGAGAGAGAGAGAGAGAGAGAGAGAGAGAGAGAGAGAGAGAGAGAGATTGTATGGTTATTATTAGAGCGGTTACAAGCTTGACTGGGTCCCTGCTGTGAAATTGTGTGGAATAGTGAAATCCGCTCTATTCTCTTATGCATCATTACAGCCTTTGACTCAAACTGAACCCTGAACTTGGTTAAACAGGGAGGGTAGGTTACAGACTGTGGTCTTACATTTACCAGACATTTGGGACTGTGGATTGCAGTGGGATAGACAAACTGTGAAGAATCTAAGCTCTCTGTCTGACTCTGACTCTCACTCACACACACACACACACACCCTATCAAGGGAACAGAGGGGCACTGCGGCATGACACTGTCTCACTCCTGTAAAGATCAGGGTGGTAGAGTTACACTATAGACAGCCATTTTCACAGACAATAACAGGTGTTTTTGGGCCCAAACATTTAAACAGACACAGACACACACACAGACACACAGACACACACACACACACACACACACACACACACACACACTCTTCTAGAACTCCATATCCAAAATGAAAAATTATACACACATTTTCTCATATACAGGGTGTACCAAAAGCATGGAGACACAATAGAAAAGAAACACCCATAGAAAATTGTGATCCAATTTTAGAAACATGCTGTTAGGCAAAGGGTACCATGGTCTAACCAGCTGTAACTTTACATCTTGTGTTTAAAATTGAATCACAGTTTTTTTTGGAAGTTTCCTTTCTTTTCTGTCTTCTTACGTTAGGGAGACCCTGTACTATGAGTATGTGAAAATATGTATTTTGTCTTCTGTATGTTTATCTTTTGTCTTCCATCCAGTGATGTCTTAGCACTGAACTCTCAAACATATCCTAGTGTATAATCACAACATTTTACAATATAATGTACATGCACCATATGGACAAATTTGTAAACACCTGTTCGCTCAGTATTCCTTTTGAAATCAAGAGCATCAATAATGCATTGCTGGAGGCTTAAGACCACTAGCTGACACTTGGCTTTGTACATAGTGGGCTTAGGTGCAGGTGCAGCTGCTTCATAGTGTCACATTTTGTTTCATGGAGATTATACAAGCTGCATATCATATATCATATCATATCATAACATATGAGTATATGCATCTATAATGCTTACAAAGCAAATGGTTCTTTCTCAGCAATTACCTGGAACATCTCTCTCTATTGCTCTCTTTCTCTCTTTTTTTCTGTGTGTGTGAGTCTCGTATCTCTCTCTTTCTCTCCCTTGTATTGCTGATCTGACCATAAGAATAATCTCCATAGAGAAAGAAAACAGCACTAGCTATCAAGATCATTTAATTTCTCCCAAAAGAAGCAGGTGCAACTCAAAGCCCCCCACCATGGGGGTCTGCTTCCTTTTCTATCCCCTCTCGACTGCTCTCCTCCTATTTGCTCTCTCTCCCTCTGTTCAGATGGAGAGGAGGTTTGGCGTGTCAAGTGTCCTTTGAGGATACGGTTACTTCCAGATAGTCAGTGAGCCACAGGAAGTCTTCTTACACGCGACGATTCTTTCAGCAGAAATTTACAGTTGAGCGGGGCTAGTCTGACGGGGGCCCAGGCCCCCACTTCACTTCCTGGAGGCCCTCACAGGGAGGCAGACAGCCAGGTCTAGACCCCAGGGGCCCATCCATTGCTGGTGGAAAAGCTTCGTTATCTTCCTGAGCCGACCTGCGAGGTAGCAATCACCAGCCTAAGATCCGGACTTTCCGCACCTTCCGCACTCTCCTCCCTGATCAAAGAGGGGAGAGGTTTAGACTGAGATCCTGCAATCAGGGGCTCTTTTGTGTGAGAAACTCACTTACAGTAGTCTTTGCAGTACTGAACAAAGCCATACTTACACAACCTCCCCTTTATCCCAGAATCTGAGGATCAGCCATAACTGCTGAAATCACAGAAGTGCACTTAGAATAGCCATTATTGTTTTGAACAATGGCCGACCACTAACACAATTCCTCTGGACAGCTCAACATGCTTAAAGGAGAAGGATCCGATGTTATACTGGCTAATATATGTCCAGTTTGGCTAGCAATGCGCTGAGAGAGGGGGTAGAGGGGACATCATCCTAACCATCCAGAGAAAGCAAGGTCAGCTGTGCTCTTTTGGACTTCCAGCCTTGAATGCTTGAACTATTGTAGAGAATCCTGTGATCTATTGCTGAATTTGATCATGCTTCTCAGGCAATTGATTTGTTTTTTTTTTGTCACAATTTCATCTTCAATTCAACTAATATTGCAATAATGTAACTGTTGATAAGACTTGTTTGATATCAGGAACATTGCTTATTATGAGTCACTAGGCTAATAATAAAAACGTATACCCTACAGATTCATCATCCCATCAACATCTGTACAATAAGTTCACATGGGCAGTGGTGGTGTGGTGATTGTAGAAGGAATATCCAGCACATGCAGCTATAGAAAAAACCTGAGGCTGTTTCAATGGCCTAAACATTGTCTCTCTTATCTGGAAATTGGCGGTTTTATCCCTGATGATGGCTGAGGCTGAGGCCAAGTGAGTAAAATGGCTTTGCTCTTTCTACAAACCGGATTCCAAAAAAGTTCCAAAAAAAGGGACACTAAACAAATTGTGAATATAAACTGAATGCAATGATGTGGAGATGGCAAATGTCAATATTTTATTCGTAATAGAACATAGATGACAGATCAAAAGTTTAATCTGAGTAAATGTACCATTTTAAAGGAAAAATATGTTGATTCAAAATTTCACAGTGTCAACAAATCCCAAAAAAGTTGGGACAAGTAGCAATAAGTGGCTGGAAAAAGGAAATTGAGCATATAACGAACAGCTGAAAGACCAATTAACACTAATTAGGTCAATTGACAACATGATTGGGCATAAAAAGAGCTTCTCAGTGTGTCAGTGTCTCTCTGAAGCCAAGATGGTAAGAGGATCACCAATTCCACCATTGTTGCACAGAAAGATAGTGCAGCAATACCAGAATGGAGTTACCCAGCGTAAAATAGCAAAGATTTTTAAGTTATCATCATCAACCGTGCATAACATCATCAAAAGATTCAGAGAATTTGGAACAATTGCTGTGCGTAAGGGTCAAGGCAGTAAAACTCTACTGGATGCTCGTGATCTCCGGGCCCTTAAACGTCACTGCACCTCAAACAGGAATGCCACTGTCAAGGAAATAACAGAATGGGCTCAGGAATACTTCCAGAAAGCATTGTCAGTGAACACAATCCACCGTGCCATCCGCCGTTGCCAGCTGAAACTCTACAGCGCAAAGAGCAAGCCATTTCTAAGCAAGCTCCACAAGCTCAGACGTTTGCACTGGGCCAGGGGTCTTTTAAAATGGAGTGTGGCAAAATGGAAGACTGTTCTGTGGTCAGATGAGTCACAATTTGAAGTTCTTTATGGAACACTGGGACGCCATGTCATCCGGACCAGAGAGGACAAGGATAACCCAAGTTGTTATCAGCGCTCCGTTCAGAAGCCTGTATCACTGATGGTATGGGGTTGCATGAGTGCTTGTGGCATGGGCAGCTTGCATGTCTGGAAAGGCACCATTAATGCAGAGAACTATGTTCAGGTTCTAGAACAACATATGCTCCCTTCTAGACGTCATCTATTCCAGGGAAGACCCTGCATTTTTCAACAAGATAACGCCAGACCACATTCTGCAGCAATCACAACATCATGGCTACGTAGGAGAAGGATCCGCGTACTGAAATGGCAGCCTGCAGTCCAGATCTTTCACCTATAGAGAACATTTGGCGCATCATAAAGAGGAAGGTGCGACAAAGAAGGCCCAAGACGGTTAAACAGTCAGAGGCCTGTATTAGACATGAACGGGTGAGTGTTCCTATTTCTAAACTTGAGAAACTGGTCTCCTCTGTCCCCAGACGTCTGTTGAGTTTTGTAAGAAGAAGGGGGGATGCCACACAGTGGTAAAAAATGGCCTTGTCCCAACTTTTCGGGATTTGTTGACGCCATGAAATTTTGAAACACCACATTTTTCCCTTAAAATGATACATTCTCTCAGTTTAAACTTTTGACTGTGATTTGTGTTCTATTCTGAATAAAATATTAGATGTTGGCTCCTCCACATCATTGCATTCAGTTTTTATTCACAATTTATTTAGTGTCCCTACTTTTTTGGAATCCGGTTTGTAGGTGGGTAGGATGGCCCTTCATCAGCCCCATTACAAGCACAGTGCTTGCCAGCACAGGTATCTTTTTGCTGGCATAACAGATCTGGACATTTCACTCATATAAGTAGCTATCCAGTGGCATATATGATTTAACAAAATTCACCAGCAATAAACTGGCAGCTGTTTAGAGAGATATTAAGAGTTCAAAAGCTACTCGTTATAAGAAAGATATAATTTTAAAATTATAATGATTATTTTAAAAAGCAGAGAAAATTTTGTTATATTTTTTTTAATAGTAGACAGTAAATCAAATGCTATGATGACATAAAAAACCTTTGCTGTATGAGCCATAGAACTGTAAAAGCCCCACCCAATCAAATTACTTGGATGAAATAAAATGATTGGCTAGCATATATCCACCAGTCTATCTACATCACACTGACCACATGCATGCGCTGCACATGTATTCATTTGTGCATGTGCTGAGACTGAAAGAAGACAGATATCCAGCTACTGCTCTTTCGACAACAAAAAAACTACGGATGATGTTCACTGAATAAATAAATATTAACAACAAACGCTATTTGCATAATGATAACTGTAGGTGTTTTCTTACATGTCTCAGTGTAAGAATGGCATAATGGACATAGAGTTAGTATTTAAAGTGGATGAGCTGTGCACCTCTTTTCAACACTCAAACTCATAGCTATTTTAAAAGCAGGTGATGAGACTATTTTGGGTGGATTGTGTTCAAAATTAAGCTTACACTTACTGGTTTCTAGGTTTAATACTGTTTCAAGGAATGATTTAATGACAGGTTTAAAAAGTCTCCTCTACAACTTCTGTGACCTTAGTTCTTTAGATTGTGTTGACACTTACTGAAAAATGTCATGGAGTTGAATACTCCATAACACACTCAGCCAGAAACCGCAGAGAGACTATGCCAACATAAATCTGTCTGTAAAAACACTCAAGGTTAATTAATGCTGCTGTGATATTTATTCATATTATCTATAACTTTCTCTAAAGGGCCATCAGCAGTTTTATGTGGAAAAAGGATCAAGGGCATTTGAGTTTAGAATGAGACATTTGTAAGGCATACAGAAGTGCAAAGATCTTTTCTGAATTACAAAAGATCAAAATATTTTACATAGTACTAAAATCAGGTGATGAGTGTGATTAATATATGTTATTATTAAGGTATTAAAATGTTGCAGTAGTTGAAATATGAATGCTTTATAATCTGTCACTTTCATATGCATTTCCTTTTTTTTTAACCAGCTCATAGCCCTGAATAACCTGGAATTAAAGGGTGAAAGTCTTCATTTGTGAAAAAAATTCCTTTTGCATGTGCTCATCCTCAGCTTATCGTGGTATACCCAAACATCAAACACACACACACACACACACACATACATACCTACCTGAAGGTTTTTATTGGATACACCTGGTCAGTATGTGTGTCATTAGAAACACATTGAACACTCAGGTGAAAAGGTCAGCGCATCTCCGCTGGTGGAAGTTGGTTGACTTCAAATACAGCCACATGTCCACCATAGTCTCATCAACCACTATAGTCCAAGAACTTCAGCTGTTTTCTCACATCAGCCAAAATTAGTGCATTTCTTAGAAAACGTAGATAGTGTTGGGTGGTCACTAGTTCCATTTATTAAAGTATATTCCAATGAGAATTCTTCTTGCTTCAGCAGTAGTATAATGGGGATCTCTGCTTTTTAACATTATAGACAGTTATATCCAGTTGCTGATACAGATCCTGCAAAAACGTAAAACTTGAGAACAATGTAATGACAAGATTTGGTTCCTTTTTCCAGCTTAAATTGACTGCCTAAGAGTTGGGGCAGGAACATTTTGAAGACTTTTTCTACATCAGATTCTTCACTTTTACATGATATGTGCCCTTTAATTTCACTGATAATTACAAAGATGTACAAAGACCATCGTGTCTATGACAACTTTGAAAGGACCAATATTTAGTTATTAACCACATACAATTATCACTATGAAAAATCTTCTCTATGGTCCATGCAGTCCCACTACACTCTGGGAATTTGAGGCCCAGCTTTCAAACCTGTCTATATATAGTATGGTAACATCACCAGAGATGCTGTGTTCATTTTTTTCTGTCCGTTCCATAATATGGTCTGGTTCTCATGACACATGACCCCAAACATATCCTGCTCTGATTATTAAGCTTGGTGGAAGAATATTGGTGGACCTTGTTTCTCTTCTAGTATTCACTGATTAATTATAGGTCAGTACTGTCATTTCACTGCAGCTCAACTTTGTCCCATTTCCCTAGTTACCTTAATAACACTGCATATCATCATGATCCATACATTTATTATCAGCTAGACATGTCCATCTACCTACGTAGCTTGTAAAGCACTAATCTAGTCTTAGGCCAGATTCAAATTACAACTAAATACAGCTGATTTTCACTGCAGTTTTATATATAACATAGATACAAATAATTGACTTTGTTATCCAAGCCAAAAAGCAGGAAGCAAGGCGAAGACTGGAATGCACATAAATAAATTTGCCTATACAGTTTCTACAGTTTGCATGTAACAGCATATCCATATTAGAACACAATTAAAATAAAACCCAATTATTGTTTGAGAAAGAAAAGACCCTCAGTTCTTTGCAGGCTGGGAAACAGAGACTGAGAAACACTGTGGAGCTGGACTGTTGCCAAAAGAACATGTGCTTCTGAACAAACTGTAGTCTGAATAACTAATATTACATCAGCTATAGGTCAGACTGTGGCTGAGGCATTTGACCAAGCCCCAGACTCAGGGTCCAACAGGCAACAGCTATGGGACAAATTAGTAGAAGCAGAAGTAGAGGGGAAAGTATTTGATTCAATTGCGGTTTAGGCATTACAACATGAAATACCCACAGTCTGGTACATCTGGTCTGAACAGCACAGGGATCATGTCTGGACTACTCTAAGAAAAACTACAATCACTGTAAAACTACAGAACTATTTAATAAATTCTTTAATATTCAGCTGAAGGGTTGGTTGACGTAGGATCCTCCATCTTCCCTCTATCACTCACTAGCATCACAGTAAGCCACATAACATACTTGGGCAGCAAGTTTTGAAGTGCGTCGTGCTATTAAACAATTTAGCATTAGCAACATTTCCGAGACCTTCTTTCTTCTTTCCAATAATATATAATATTAAATAATAATATAATGTAAATATATAATAAAAATAGAAAGACTTGCTGCCCAAGTATGTTATGGGGCTCATCATTACGTTAGGATTTTTATGAATATGATTTTTATTCATTTTTTATTTTTTTTTAATAGAACTGTTCATGTTAACTGTGAGATTGTTTCCAAAACATTTATGAAGAAAATGATTAAAACATTAATTTTCACATTTGTAAATAAGACCAGCTAACACTTTAGAGAATGTGACAAATACACAGAGACACAGAGAACCTAGACATTTGTAGAGACACGCTGCCACCTAGTGATAAATATGAGAAATCCAGTTGAGGAAAGGCAAACGTTTAATGTAATGTTTTAAAGTATTCCCTCACAAACATTTGCACTGCTAAGGCATAAAATATCCTAATATGTCACAAGATAATTTTAAGGTATTGGAAACATTAATACCTAAAAAATATCGCAATGTAATATAAATAAACAAAATATAAATAAACGTGACATTATTACAGTTCTTGGCACACTGGCATTTTACAGGAATGTAATGTATTAAAACGTCCATGTGATAAAACAAAGTATTTAATTCATTGTACACATTTGTTTTCATCATCTTCAAGAAAATAGACTAAAAACATTGCGCTGCTGTACGAGATCCACTAGATAGGTGCTTTCCATCCTGGTTCTCTTTTAGCTCACTGTAGGTTAGGTGTTGATGCTCCCAAGTAGGTACGCAGGTCTGAAATGTTTGATTTGATGATCTTGGCTGGGATAGATTTCATCTGTAGTCTCTGGTAAGCAGCGAATCTATGGCAGCCTCCAAAGGAATAGAAATAGTTCCCTCCTTTTTCTCCTGTGATCCATAATATATCAATAGGAGGGACAATCCTGATGTCAGACGTCTCCTGTGAAAATGTTGATATATAACTATCTGGTCATGAACCAATATAAACAAATACTTTCCTTTCCCTTTTGGGCAAACACCTGTATCTACAGGGGTTGTTTAAACAGGAGCATTTCATAAAAATCCTAAAGTAATCATGAGCCCCACGGAAATATCCCTCAGCCCACCTCTTCCTGGTCAGTTCTCATGTTTAACAGTGGTGTTCTGAACCTAAATATCCACACTTCTCTTTCAGTGCAAAAGTGAACTCCAGGAATTTCTTAACATTTCTACATACTCCAGTACATCAATGTAACTGCCATTGTGTGTTTGCAATGCAAATATTGCCAATTTATTTGCTATCCAAATTAACCAGTAAAGTAGGCCAGAGTTCTTCTGTGCTACACGGATGACTGTAAAAGAAGTAATTATGAAAAACACATTTTCCATGGGGCAATACTAAATATATTTACTTCTCTGCCATGATTATTTATTAATAATACATTTAAAAACAACAAAATATTTCAAACCTACTGTCTAACAATGCTTCTGTCATATGCAACATATTAATAAACAACACACTACTGCATTTCTCATTAATAGGTATTAGCACTGACTGTACATATATATTTCCTGCCAGGGGGCTTTTCAACTCAGGATTATTGAATTTGAATTATTGAAACCTGGGCTAAACATGTTAAGCCCAGGTTTGAGGATGTCCCTTAGCTCTCTTCCAACTGAATATACATGACTTGATGTTTTACTTATCTGGTTAAACTAAGAAATACTCACTCAATCAATCTATCAATATGTGTTTTTGAATTTATCGAGGAAGCCGGAGCAGCCACTGGAAACCCACAAAAACAAAGAGTGCAAATAAGCTGTGATTGAACCCACAAACCTAGAACCTAGATCCAAAGCTGTGTGATAGAAACATTACTGGTGCCACTGTGCTGCCCTTTGAGAAACACTGCTTTGTGGAATACACCCAGGTATTGACTCCTGAATCTAGCAACTTCCAACCTCCAAAGTGTTTGTACTGGATAGAATGTATTCCCAGAGTAGATGACAAAGCACTTCTGTAGCCTTAGTGAGTGAATGCTAAATTCCGTAAATGTAACTGTTTAAGCGGTTTAAGTATCACGTTACTATCACCAATTTACCACTCACCTCTGACACTTCTGAATTCTGAATGACTTTAATGTTATTTGTGTAACCAAGATATAACATTACAGAAAACTTCCTCTAAGTCTTACAGCTAGGATAAGAGTTTAGGAAATTGTGAGTCTTGTTATTGTAAACAGATGCAGATAATTACAGATTTGATATTAATTATTTATAACAAACAGTATTCTATTTGGATGCACACAGATAATATGGAGAGTTATAATTTAGATTCTTACCTTTAATGTTTCCATGAGACTATGAACTTTGTTTTCGTCTAGAACTGAAGGAATGGGTCGAATTATCACTTCCATTGGGACGTTATGAACTTCCTCAACGTTGTCAGAGTGAATGGACCTGTTTTCGGAGTTTAAACTGCCCATACTCTGCCGACTGTTAACGGAAGACTGCTGTAGGAATCTGACAGAGACGCTGTTAGAAACTCTGTTAGAAAGTATTTCTCCTAAAACTCGCAGCATCACGCTTACTACACAAAACATCCGGGAAATCTGTGACGTAGCTCTATGCTCAGTGGGTGTGTTCACATACAACAACAACAGCAGACAGGGCACAATCGTTTGAGAATATTAGAGATTAGATGTTATTCTTTTTTATTACTACTTTTTTTTTTTACCATCCCTGAATCTAATAAAACGTACATTTGTTTATTACAAATACTTTAGGAAGTATTTTCAGTATTTTTTTCAAGTTGGATTTTTCTAAATCAGAAATATTTAAATAAAATTATTGGAATGAATTTTACCAACTTTTAGCAACTTAGCAAATATAAAATGTGGTCACCTATTCATGCTACTGACAAAAATGTGAGAGGTTTAGCACAATGATTTGTTCATGTATGATTTTTTAAAAATGTTATGTTTACAACAAAATTATAATTAGGATGATGATGTTGAACTTGTCAGTGTCACAATATCTTTGAAAATATAAGGTAAGGAGGGAACTTTTCAATTCAGTACCTAAATACATTTAATCTGAATATTTTACAACCTCAATTCCAAAACATATGCCTTGTTAAATTTACGATCTTTAATTACACCATTAAATAATTTCTAGTTCTAGTTATCAAATGGCATAAGATATATTACAAATATAAAAATCCAGATCAATGTAATTCAACCACTTATGTCAGTTATTTGGGGCGCACGGTGGCGCAGTCACACAGCTCAAGGGGCCTGGAGGTTGTGGGTCCGATTACCGCTCCGGGTGAGGAGTGGTTGTGTTCTCCCCGTGTCCGCGTGGGTTTCCTCCGGGTGCTCCGGTTACCTCCCACAGTCCATAAACACACGTTGGTAGGTGGCTTGGCGACTCAAAAGTGTCCGTAGGTGTAAGTGTGTGAGTGAATGTGTGTGTGTGCCTGTGTTGCCCTGTGAAGGACTGTCGCCCCCTCCAGGGTGTATTCCC
The DNA here is from genome assembly GCF_029633855.1 of Hoplias malabaricus. Lineage (NCBI taxonomy): Eukaryota > Metazoa > Chordata > Actinopteri > Characiformes > Erythrinidae > Hoplias > Hoplias malabaricus. The sequence continues at coordinate 32,426,917 of NC_089813.1, read as the reverse complement.
GCCTTGCGCCCAATGATTCCAGGTAGGCTCTGGACCCCCCGCGACCCCAAATTGGATAAGCGGTTACAGATAATGGATGGATGGATAACTGAATTAAATTGAATTAACTTTATAAAATCTCTGCTCTCAGTGTCAAAAGTTAACTTTAAAATATCAGAAGTGCATTAGGCTATGTCTATCCCAACATTGTTTGCCGTCTTAATCTACAGTTTGTGTCTGTACTCAATATCCCACATGCATTCTGTGTAAAAATAAGATATATGTCCTCAAATTTATGTCTGCAGACTTTTGTCTGCAAAAGATGACCTGTATATCCTGATGCTGAATGCACTTTGTCAGATGTTTTACAGCTCATAAATGCTGGAGAAACATTCATATGGCCACAAGGTATATAAGCCATATATCAGTTGCAGTATACAAACTTTAGTGTGTAGTAAAAACTGTAGCAATGTAATGAAGTATCCAATTGCAGCAAAAAACATAATCTTATTTTGTTGCATGCAATAAATATTCAGTGTCAGGAATCTTAGTTAAGCCAACATTTTGGACTTTATTTCTCTTATTTAGGGCAGCACCGTGGCACAACACGTAATATTTCCAACACACAGCTGCAGGATCTTGGTGCCCTGGATGTTTGAGGTGAGTTTCAGTCTTTGTCTAAGCACTAAAGTTTAGTGTATCTGCATGTGTTCCTTGAACTATCCCAAAAACACGGTGGGTTGAAATTCCCCACAGGTATGACAGACTGGTTAAGTCTGTGATGTCTGTGATGGACTGGTACCTTGTCCAGTGGTACCAGATAGCTACCATGGCACTGTTTGTCTTTTTGTTACTGCCACTTCATTTAAATAATAAGTCTATGCACAATAGTAAGCCTACATTTTATTTTTGCTACATTGTATTATAATTCCCAGACATTATTACACATTCACTATGTAAACAGCAGGGGATGCAAATTGCAATTCAAAACACTATGATCACATTTAAGGTTTTATCAGCGATAGGCAGAATAGTAATTTATCTTCATACTTTTCAATGCCTTTTTCTCCCAAACTCATTTAAGGGTGCAAAAATAATAACTGATTCTGACTTTTCACCTATACAGTACCCTGTACCATTCAATGAATCATTCACTTTCTGTTACTTCTTCATCTCTCGCAATGAGCCGATATCATACTCTGAATCACTGGGCACAAGGCAGGAACTAACCCAGCAGAGAGTATCATACAATCACCAAGTTACTCAGAATTGTGGACAATTTCACATTGCTAAACAATCTGCCTGGTAAAAAAGCCTAACACTATAACAGTCTAAGATCCAAATAAGCACATGTTGTAAAAGTTAATTTGGATTTTAGACCTGTCTGACTTGACGGAGTGCAACACGGTGGTGCAGCAGGTAGGTGTCGCAGTCACACAGCTCCAGGGACCTGAAGGTTGTGGGTTCGAGTTCCGCTCCGGGTGACTGTCTGTGAGGAGTTGGTGTGTTCTCCCCGTGTCCCCGGTTTCCTCCGGGTGCTCCGGTTTCCTCCCACAGTCCAAAAACACACGTTGGTAGGTGGATTGGATTCAAGAGTGTCCGTAAGTGAATGTGTGTGTTGCCCTGTGAAGGACTGGCGCCCCCTCCAGGGTGTATTCCCGCCTTGCGCCCAATGATTCCAGGTAGGCTCTGGACCCACTGCGACCCTGAAGTGGATAAGCTCTTACAGATAATGAGTGAATGAATGAATGACTTGATGGAGGCACTAGAGTCGACAAACACCAAGAATAGTTGGGCATACATTGTGATAGGCTTCTGTCTGGCTGTTCTTGTACGATTTAACAAGTAGAACAGCATGAACTTGAAAAGTGCTGGAATAAGACTGATTTATTAAGCAGGCCAATAGCTTCACTGCTTGGACTCCTAATGACATTTCCAGAGCGGAATAAAAATGTTTGGAGACATTTTCATTCAACTCTAGGCTAAATGTATGCTGCAGATACATTTACATATGAAACATGCTCTGTGGATAATTGCCGAATCAGCTAATGAAATGTAACACTGGGTGTCTGATGGTCATTATATACAGCTGTGTGTTTGGACTTGGAATAGATGTGTTTGAACTCACATGGTAATGAGTGCCTCGTTAAAATAATGGTCAGCAAACATATCCTGAAGACCCTTTGCCCCTATCATAGGACTGCTTAGCTGCTGGGACTCGAAAATGATGAGGGCCTTTTAAAGTCTGGCCTGTCAGTCAAGCTTGCGGCTCCTTGATCAGTTTAAAGCAGAACGTCCATCATCGTCATCATCTTCAGTTCTGCCAGTCCCAACAGATCTGATCATCACAAGACTGTCATCCTAATCAGTGTGGCATACATCATATGCATGTTTCCACATCCACTGTGTGTGTGTGTGCGTTTTACACTAGGTCATAGAAGGGACAGCTCACACATGATAATTAGTTGTTAATATTAGATTTGACTCCCACGAGACTCCAGTCACCAGAGCTGCTGCAGAAAATTACCTGCCAAGTGCCTTTCGACAGATACACCAGCTATTTTTATTTATATCCCTTTTCTCCTGCTCTCTCATTCTCTTCATTCTTCCTTTACTCTCCTCTTCTCTCCTCTCCTTTCCTCTCCTCCATACAGCCAAATGCTGCTTTGTGCATTTAAAATGATAATGATGGCAGGGAGCTTTTGCTGTTGGATTACGTGCTGCCATTTGGGGATGAAGTAATTGAAAAGGATTTATATAGGCGCAGTGGTGGCAGGTTGTTAGAGCTGATTTGTACTGCAGTTGGGCCTACTGCTCATTTTACATTATGCTCCAGGTTGGCTGTGATCCCTCGACACTGATTCCAAGACTAAAATTAATTTTCACTAGGGAATTCCCATTGACAGTATAATTTAGTCCAAAATCAACTTTAATCTATGCCCAGAAACTGACTTTTCCCATTTAATGCAAAGGGAGAATGTTGTTATTTCTGCCCTTAAATTTGTTTTCATTGGAATTGAATCATTAAACGTATTTTGACCTGTAAAGAATATACATATGTTTTTATTTCAGTCTACTGCTGTAGTTTTTTTATAAAAGCTGCTGCTCCCTTCAGTTTCTCTGATGTCTGACATTCTTCACTAACACAGACAGTAAACAGAACGGTCAGATCTAACAGCAAACAACATTCTTCTCTCAACACTTTGACATTCTCAAGATTCAGGCAGGTCTGTCTGTGCGTGTGTGTCTCTTTGTGTGTGTGTCTCTTTGTGAGTCTGTGTGTGTGTGTGTGTCCTGTGTTGTACACTTTTGCGTAACTGGAGCTGTGCCACTTTGGAGGAACTGTCAGATGATTATATCTTCCTAGAAACTCAATGATGAGCAAAGTCACATCACATACGTAAGTTTCGTACAAACTGCAAATACTGCCTCAGCAAATATACTGTGACAGATTTTGGTGACAGCAAATTACCATTTTTATCATTCTCACTCATTATCCCAAGTTCCTTTGGCTGTTCAGGTCTCCCCCACCCCCTCAAGATATTTTAAAGATAACTGTAGACATTAAGTGTTTGATGATATACAGCTAGAGTTGTCTACCATTATAGTATCTCTGTATGAAACACAAGAGTACTGCACAAATGAAGCTATAAATATTTGCATGATTGGTTTTCCCATTGCTGGTTACTGTTGTTTATCCCAGACTGTTTCTCATTCTTTATGAGAAATGTAGAGGATTAGGGCCTTTTCATTTTGACCATGATTTCACTCTGAATTGAATGGTCTATGAATAGTTTTCTTTTCATATTTGGTTAGTTATGCTGATTGGTTGTTTTGTTTAATATTGTGATGTTCACCCAAGCCCCACGCAGGCCAAGGACAATAGGGGCCAGAGCCATGCAAATTAATTCCTTGGTAACAGAGACATTTATGTTGTACTTGTTGTTTATATTGTGCTGTTGTGCTTAGTCTAGTGTGTGTTCATTTAGTTGTTTGTAGAAATATTTGTGACCACCCTGTGTGGGGTTTACTGGAGTAACGGGGCAATATTGCATTTGTTCTGAGTATTGCAAACTTAAAAATAATAGTTTTCACTACATTTGCATCATGGTCTCTGGCTCAGCTTTGACAACAGACCAACTCAATATTTTGTCAAATGCTCATCTTACAACTCCTTAAAAGCTTTGTTACTCTTGTGCTATTGAGAATATCTAGAAAATTGTACATAGAATTCATGTTTAGCATTTGGTCTCTGGCAATTCTGGGCAAAGAGGCCACGCTCATCTCTAGTTATTACTTTATGACCTTAGACCAGGTCATCACAGAGCATCCATTCTGTCCAATACTTCATCAGTTACAATGGAACATTAGCAAAACTTTTATGAACACACCCAATGTCAATCATCTCTCAGCAGCACAGTGACTAAGTTCGTAATGTAACAGTTAAATGACAAAACCACATTCAGTGCTGCTTCCACTCCTTGTTATGATTCCTGTTCTCAAATATAAACCCCCCAGCACCTTCTTGAAGATTGTTTTGCGAGTTTGCTGGTTCTATTTCCAGCCGCTGTCTTTGACTTGTTCTCTGTGGATGGCTGATGAAGAGCTTGTGGAGTCGGTTTCTAAGGGGCCCGTGCATCTTCTCCTGACAGCGCTTCAGAGGAGCAGCAGAAGGGGAATGTGGACCTCCTGCCAGCGGAGGGAGGACCAAGCAGATGGGCCTTCGCACAAACAACGCAAAACATCAAGCGCGGCCAGCTAAAGAGCCTGGCCGTCACAGGCGATGAAACGCCGTACGGAAGAGAGAAGGCTTTTAATGAGGCTCTGCTCGAACGGGACGCGCCATACCCAACCAAGACAAATTGTTGAGTCTTAAAAGAAGCGCTTATATAATTGCAGTGCTGCTGTGTCTAGAAACTGCCAGAGAGGAAAAACAGACGGGGAAAGTCAGTCTTACAGTATGTAAGAGGTTTGAGTTGAGTTTCTGCAGTTTTTGTGTATGTTCCCATTTTGTTCCCATGAAAGGCCTTTTCCACACTACACCACATTTTTGCACAAAATCTTTAAGCAAAATGAGGCATTACAATTTTTGAATATTCTGAAAAGCTGGCTTTGGAGTTATATTTACTAAGATTAGTTGTTCATCCAACATTACAAATATTAATTTATGTAGTTATTTTCTGTATCCAGAGCCTACCTGGAATCATTTAGCGCAAGGCAGAAACACACCCTGCTCAGGGCACCGGTCAAACACAAGGCGTCACATATTCACATAGTGCTTCCTGAATGATATACAAGTTTTTAAACCATTAATACTTTAAACATAACCTACACCTTCAGGACATCTGGCAGATGTCTTATCCAGAAAGTTGTCTGTTTTCTATACTACAGAGAGGAGAACTATAGCACCCCACTTAAAAAAACACAAAACTCTTGAGGACAGATATTACACATATAAACTACACTAAATAAGATGGCTAAATTTATTTGGAAAGTGGACCAAAGGTAATGTCTCTTATGGACTAATTTAAGTCAGACCATACTGGCCCAATAAATGAATATATTTGGATATTGCTGCTCTGTCTGTGCGCACTGGGACACTAACTGGTACAGAATGGTTACCTGAGCAGGAAATTTCCATGTGCCATGTCTCAACAATAATCTAATGAATAAATTGCCTTGGGTTATAATGAAATGGGAAATGCTATCCTCCACCCAGCAGAGCAGAAATTCATCACTTGTGAATATACAAAGAGTCCTGGGGCAATGCTCTGTAGCTGGAGGAAACACCATCATTCCAAAGGCCTCAGTTCCACTGCTCAACAGCCCAATGCTGGGGTGGGGTGGGTATCTATCCTACAGTTCCTATTTACACAGTCTATTAAAAATAATTTTCTGCACAGGTTATAAATGCAGTTTTTGTGTTGTTGAATGGCTGAGCTAGCAATAGAAATCTAAGTTGTCTACAAAAACATGTCTACTAATGTAGCTGTAGAGAAAATTCAGAAATTGTAATGCTTCATATTGCCTTGATATTTTTTAATTCTATCAACAGTATATATTTTTTCAGCTCCACCGATTTAATAAGGAAATGTCATACACATCTGCAGTCGCCTGATAAATATCTGGGAGCACAATGTTGCAATAAATGTCAACTATGACAGTGTACACTAGCACACTTCTTTATTTATGGAGCTGTGCTTTAATTTATCCTCTATTCACATGCCAAGTGTGCCAGTGTCTTACATGACTCACTGCACTGTTCTGTAATGACACTGATATCTTGTTTCACTTCAGCATTACTCAGCATACATATAGGCCAATGCAGTGGGTGTGTATATACATATATATTATAAAATTATATTGTTCCCCACCAACTTGATTTAATTTTTAAATTACATACATCTGGAGCTGGAACACCTGCTTGGAAGGATATGCAAATTTATTTTATCTAAACCCTTCCAAGGAAGGTCTGAAATTTATAGAAATCTTTTAAGAAGACTTCTCTTTCATATAACGACAAACATATAACACCTGGATCATGATAGACTTCACTGGAACTGAATTCTAGTCAGAAAAAAATAATAGGAGATTTTTGGCAACAAACACTCCATGTGGATCTGATGTAAAAGGAGGGATGGTTATGCAAAAGAGATAAGTTTGTTGGAGGATTTATTATTATTATTATTATTATTATTATTATTATTATTATTATTATTATTATTATTTTGTAGGGTTCTTTTTCTCCCAAGCTTTGTCATAATTTGTGAAATTCAAAAATTTTAGATGTTTCCAGGGGGATGAAGTGAGCTGTGGATGGTCCCACTGTGTCTCAGAAAGCTGTATGGCAATGAAGGTCTAATACCATCCAGAATCCCCCTTGTTGTAAAGTTGTAAACAGATCATCATTTACAGACAGCTTGTCAAGAAATTACCAGGTATATACAGATCATTGATCATTTCTTGTTTTTCATGTTACAAATGTCTGTTATTCCCCCAGGCAGTCCTTATAGTTGAGGAAATCCAACACTTTCCATTTGCATGCATTTTGGGCAAAGACATTCCATTGTGCACATACATACTCCAGTTTGGAAAAGCACAAAACGACATGGGATGCTCTTTTGCAGCTGCACATGAGTTTAATGTCAAGATACTTAACACCAAGTGTTGGCTAAAGTAGCAAAAATCCCCCTGCATTGGACAGTGAAGCATTGGAGCTGTTCTCAAGAGTTAAAGAGCTCCAGCCAGTACCTTGGGAATGATTTGGAATGACTTTTTTTAAGCTAAAACTCTATATCCAGTAGCAGTACCTGACCTCATTCTCAGATGCAGTCATCCTCACAGGAATGTTCATAATCTAAATAGCAGAGCTTTTACTTCAGAGAAAGGAACAGAAATGGCCCACTATTCACAGTGCTCAGTTGGTCTGTTTATATATTAACTTTGTGTATTACTGTGGAAGCAGTAAATAGATGTTCAGTATTACATGCATTAAATCAATCAAGTTTTCAATATGAATAATAATTTTAAAAAAAAGCGTTTACCACCAGAGGGCGCTCCAATGAAGCACAACTGCCTGTTGAAAATAACTGAGGAAGTCTGTCTGCAGAAGATGGTGCTTATTTTGTGCAAATGATTCACAGGTTCACAGTAAATTGCTTCAGTAAAAGTTGTGCTCACAGTATTTGTCTGGAGACCTTCACTGGAATTGCTCCACAACAGCTTTAATTTCTAAACCCTTTTTGCTATATTTGTCTGGACTATTTTTTAGATACATAATATACACAAGCTCCAGATGAAACAAATGAGCCACCCACCATTTTATGTTTTTTTTTTTTTTTTCATTTGTTCAGGGCACTCAAGTCTGTCCTAGGTTAGCCTCTTCTCAGACAACTGAGCTTTTGACTGTTGTATATTCAATATTTCAGATGGCTATTAATTATTTATACTTCATGCAACCTAATGTCTTTTTCTTTTTTCTTGTAAGGACCCCACCCTCAGCATCCCAAGCTGATGAACCTTACGATCATGCATGTACGCCATATCAGCCTATCTACACCTTATAGGTGTTTTATTATAAGGTGTTTTTAAAAAATTATAGAAAAACATTTTTTGAGTTGGACTTCAACTTGAGCCTAGGAAAGAAATCAGGCCCAAGAACATAATCAGAATTGTTTATAGAAAGATACTAGCTCTAGAACCAAATACTAAATTATATATAAGCTTTAGAACATTTGCTTTAGTAGTAAGTTACTGTAAAATTACTGGACACACACACATGAGCTATAGGGCCCAATGTTTGCAAACAATTGCTAATCCAGCTCTTTTTTTTCCTGAAATAGTATAGGAGTTTGTCCCATTTGCTGTAGTATCAGACTATGCTGTACTATCTACTGTTCTGGGATTTTTTAACCAATGCTGTGAGAATTTGGTTGCATTCAGCCACAAGTGCTTTAGTGAGGTCAAAAACTGGTATTGAATGATTAGCTCTGGATCACAAATCTCATTCAAATTCAGTCCAAAGTTGTTTCATCACTCCAGAGAATGCACTTCCACCCTTCCACAGCCAAATGCTCAGGGCTTAATGACCACCCAGTTTACACTTGGCATTGGGCATGATCTTATGCCTGTTTTGTTCTGCTCAAGAGTATCCTATGCTAACAGCAGTGCAGATCTTATAACATTTTTTGAAGAATATTACCTTAGTGTATGACAAAGAATATCTGTGTGAACAAAGACTGCCCCTTAAAGTTGTTGATTTTAGCAGTGTCTGTCTACTTTAAGACATATATCATGGGGTCTGTAATAGGTCTGAGCTCTAAAGGTAAAGCACCTCTTAAAAGGCACAAATTTTCTTGCCTCATGAATGGCTAGGATTTCTCCCTTTTCCAACCTACATAACATATGCATTTTATTCAATTTAATTTAGCCTCATCTTATTTGTGCTCTTGTACTTTAATGAATAATGCATTAATCTGATGTTGCAACATCTGGATATAAAGCTCGGTGTCTGAGCACTTCATTAATCAATTACTGTATTATCCAGATTATATAAAACCATCGCACATCTGCTTCTTATTTATTTCATTTATGGCTTGTTTTGAACAGGGATAGTATCATCATTTACATGCTGAATTATAAACTTTTTTCTAAAAAAAGCATAAAATAATAGAATATTTAATCGTGAAATAATAGGAATTATTTTTGTTGCATTATTTCCGTTATTCATATTTTGTGTCTATGTATCAGCAAGAACAGGAAATAACTCATTTTATCACTCTGTGTGTTTTCTTTTTGTGATAGAAGGGAGGTGAAGATGGATTTTTGTTCTTTTTATTTCTCCCCATCCATTTGTGCATGGATATGTAATTCAAAATTAGAGAATATTTTAGAGGGAAGCAAAATACACTACAATTTAAGGGAAGATGATATTAATACAATAATTTTGCACATAGGTCTGTTGTAAAATGAATCAGAGCATTGTAAGTTCTCTGTGTTTGATGTTCTGACTCTGTAATGAAGTGCTAGTGAGCAATGAGGCATGAAAAGGGAGGGGTTTAAATAAACATTTGTTGTGAAAATAACTTTAAACTCTCCACAAAGTGTGAATAAAATGGAGAACGTAAAATCCAGTCCTCTTCCAGTTTTGTAAATGAAAACAATATAAGTAAGTAACATTAATGATAAAGGTCCCTATAAAAATGTCTTCAAAATGACCCTCTGATTAGTATGACATTATTATTGTCTAATTTATTAATTATTGAGAACTTAAGCCATAATTATGAGAAATATTATTATAATGGCATACTAAATTTTAAGAATAATGAGAGGCTGAAATAGTCGATAGAAGTGATGCTAGAGATTAAAAAAAAAGTAATAAATATGAAAATCGATCTCTTATTTCATGTGGTTTAAACAGGTTTCCAAATCTCCCTTGCTTGGTCTCACTCTTGTAGCACTTCTTCTGAGCTATTGCCCTCTACTTCAACCTCACTGTAGTAGTCCTGCTCTTAGTGTCATAACTCAGTTTTACACCATTCTCCATTTTTCTTGCCTTGCTTTAAGCCCTGTCGCTGGAAAATGCTCTGGTCCAGCATAAAATCAATGTTCCATTAAATTTTAATCATTAGGAATGGCATAATGGCATGGGAACAGATGCTTCTGCCTTTGGATTCATCCTGTTCACATTGCATTTTCTCACCCTAATCTGAGATCAGTTCTGTATGATGGATCACAACACAGTTCATGCCGAGGAGACTGGTCCCAGATCAGCTGCTTCATTCTGAGATGTTAGATGTATGAGTTCTGTCAAAGCCAACACCTTCTCACTTATCACTGTCTATCAGAATAGGCATCATTCTGTAGCAAGGGCTTATTAGGGTATGTAGAATGCACATTTAATGGCTTTTCAGCAGCCCTGACCTGAAAGTCATCGCCATTAAACTGCTACTAACATGGAGTGGGGGGTATTTACTGTAAATGTAGCTACAATTCATTGAATGCCAATGGTTAAAGGAGGTCCCTTATATATTAATAACGACAATGTGTAAATAAAAGTACATTACAGAGCATTATATACACTTTTGACCTCCTCATGACAGTCCAGGGATCAGCTCCCAGCTCGGGCAGGAAAACAAGCTTATACCAGTGAGTCCATGGGCAAGTCTCCCAACACTGCATTAGCCCACTTCTTACATTAACATTGTAAGGTGTTCTGGAATATGTAGTAATTTCCAAGTTTGTTTTTTTTGGGCAGATTTCCTCCTTCTATGCTTAGGTAATTTCTAAGAACCTAGAAAGCATAATGTTTGGTCCAGAACAATGGATGCAACAGCAAATAAATGTACCTTGTGGGAACATCAATATTTAGAGCATGATTTGATTGTTATAATCATGCTCTTATGTCCTAATGCACATTTAGAGCTCAAAAGGGAAGCTGCTGGTATCCTTAAAACAATGCCCACCCAGAGCCCAGATTTCAACAGCTCCAATCGTGCTTTGGAGTATTTAGACCTAGAAAAGCAACCAGCTCCTCAGACTAAAATTTAGAGATGGGGTGAAATATCCCTGCAAATTGACAGCATGTCTCATGAAACCAATAGAAGCTTTATTGTGTTTAGTTGCTGAAATTTCTATGTAATTTCATGTTAAATGTTTTGTTGTTGTTGTTGTTTTAAACATTCACTTTGTAAAAATTAATTAAGGGTGTTGTGTGACCTCTGTACTATATTTTTGATGTATATCTTACATCTTGTTCTGTGGGGTTTGTAAAAACAAGCTTTAATAAAACATGAAAAAACATGACATGTGAATGCTTGTGCTATTGGTTTTATTACTTTCATCATCATCATCATCATTATCATCATCATCAACAGTATTATTCCTGCTTGTAATAACAGCAGCAGGAAAGCAAAATCAAAACTACTCGTTCTCAATCATGGCTTAACATTTTTCACACATTTGAAAAAGGGAGAGAGAGAGAGCGAGAGAGGGTGGGAAGGGTACGAAAGAAAGTGAAAAATCTCAATTCTGTCGCTTGAGGACCATATGGAGGCTCTCGAGTGGGCCGCCATATGTTGAAGGCTTTTGTTATGGAAATTACACTTTATTTTTTTTTTGGCACTTTTCGTAACTGCACAGCCAGGCTGGGCACTTAGACAAAAGACAGGAAAAGGAAAGAAAAATGAAAGAGAAAGTGAGAGAAAGAACATCGACAGATCTACTGCAATACACAGGGAATGAGCTCTTGTCGACAAGAACCGGTCAACTCAGCCTACAGCAGATAATTAGCTAATTAAGTCATGTCCCTGATTATTTCTGTGTATTCAGTCCAGGCGTTTTACTGGTACCGGTATTTACTATGCACAAAAACCCAAAAGATAGAAAGAAAGGAAAATAACATGAAAATTGAAGAAAAAAGAAAAAGCAAAACAGATCAAAAATTTCTCCACATGCAGTGTCATATTATTGCTGTGACATATTTACAAATGTATTTACAGGTTTGTCAAAGAGGAACAATGTTTATTTCCTATCACATCTTATGTCCATATGATGCCTATGGAGCTTTGGACTTTAAGAGTTGACTTGATTTCTGACATTGCTTTAGATACATTTAAGAGAAAGGGCAATTGAAATTGCTGTTCAATAGCAAAGAAAAAGAGAGGTAAAGCTAGTAGTAAATCTTCGCCTGTCCTTGTAAAAGGCCGTTATCCACGTTATCAGGGGCTTTGCATAATAAAACGATTCATTATTCAGTGGGTTTATCATTGCTTCTAATCTTAGGCGTTAGGTTCAGAAGGTTCTTCTGCAAGGAGAGAGGATGGGAAGAAAAAGACACACATCCAGAGAATGAAAAGTAATGGCTTCTTCTGCAGGAGTGCTGTATTCTGTGGTAATGGAGTGGGCTGGAGCAGGAAAGGCGTGCTGTTTCTGTTCCTGTCCTTATAGACATGAACCACACTGACTCCAGGACAATGAAAGTCAATGGTTAAGTAGGAGAGGTCATGGATGCCTGGCTGGGTGAATGGATGGATGGAAGGAGAGGGAGAATGGAGGAGGAGAGGTAGGAAAAAGGGGGTGAGAATGGAAGCTCATCACTGATTCCCTCTGGGTTTCACCCCATTACTGAGATTGTGTCGCTGTGTTTCAGAAATATGCAAAAACGCTGACAGTGCATTCGCCTGCTGCCGCCGCTGCCACGACCTTCATCCGCAAGGTCAAATTCAGCCTCAATTACTCTCTCTGTCTGTCTACTGCCTGACCACTACCACCTGTTCACCCAGCTGAGAGAAAGAGGGAGAGAGAACAGGTGAAAAGGATGATAACAGGGAAAGGATGATAGGGAGAGAGAGACAAAAGAAAGCATAATATCTTGATAAGATGGTTAGGAAAGGAGAAAGAGACAAAAAGGAGAACAATAGAGGATGGGAAAAGGAGAGATAGTGAGACAGAATGGCAAATAGACAGAATACTAAAAATAGACAGCGTGAGAGATAGAGATTGACAGACCAGAAGTGGAAAGACTGAAGAGGAGAATGACAGGAGGAAGATACTAGCTAGAAAGGGACTGATAAAAGAATGAACAGAAGTGATGGTCAGTGTAGAGCTGCAAGTTGAATAAAATAGTAAAGGAGGAGGAGACAGAGCTGAGAAGCTGAAGACTGGTTCGTTTGTTGTTCTGTTTTATGGCAAAAACGGAAAGTTCTGAAACATGACAAAAAAAAAACCCACATAAATCACTGTGGCCTGTGTGTCTGAACAGCAAGCGTTTGAACGTGATTTTGCTTCAGAGCCGCAACACACTGTCAGCACCGTCATTAGAGCTGTGTTTACTTCACCCTGACTGTCAGCCATGACAAATATTTGCTTTGAAACTCATTCCTGACCAAGTTCACGTCAAAGCGAGCCTGTCTGCAAGCTATGCTTCAGATCCCAGTGCCGAGACGTTGATGTTGATGAGGAGAACATAATGAGATGCTGTGTGTGTGTGTGTGTGTGTGTGTGTGTGTGTGAACCATTCCACTGATCACAGTTGTCTACAATGGCAGAGAGGCTTTATTTTTAGCGCCTTTTAAAAAAAATCTATTGGTGCCCAAACAGACTGCATTGTAATGGTAGTTTATTAGCCTGCAGGTTTGTTTTGTTCTCTGCCCTCGCACTGTTTTTCTCTATAAGGTCCACTCCCTCCTCAAGAGCACCCATTAAAGATAGCATCAGTGGCCCCACTGACTAATCTCCAGCCCCCCGGTCCACTTCATTTAGAGAACGCTTCTGACTACCCCCTGTCGGCAACGCAGATAAAAGTGCCCGAATGCAGCTGAAATTTGCCATGGATGATGGTAATCCTGATAATCCTTGTTGTTTTGTTGCTCATTTTTCAGCACCCTGACTTCAAAGGGAGAGTCTGAGCAATGGGTGTAAATGATGACACACACACACACACACACACACTCACTCACAAGTGAAAATGATCGTCATCATCATCTGCCTATAGCAGAGCCTATTTATCCTTTAATCTTGTACACAGCGCTTGGGGGCCATCACCATTATTAAAGGCATTAAATGGGTTCTGTGGCAAGCCAGTTCTATTCTCTACATTAGCATTAGGCTGATCTCTTTTCAAAATATGTTCATTTTCTGATAGGATGTATTCTACACTCCTCACACGTCTGCCAAATGAATCAGCTTTCAATAAGAAAGGTATATGGAGATATACCCTTGATACTCCAGCATTTTTCAACCTGTTCACTCTCTGTCACACATCTGTGCCACAGAGTGCGGTCTATTACCAACAGAGACTGGCATTTTGCTTTGACTGTGACTTAAAGTCCCCATCTGACCATCAGTTAAACCCCAGTAAACTCATCTCTCTTCCTCAGAATTACAAATTTCAAAGTACTTTCCTAGAAAAAAAATCCAATAAAAAGTCACTCTACACCATCATCTTCATTCAGTAGCAAGGATCTGTGAATGTACAATTTGCCCATGCCTCTAGCTCCATCACCTTGCCAAGTTCATGATGTAAGAAACCCTCTGAATTGAGTGAGTCTATCTGGAATACTTCAGTTTCAAAGCTAAATGCTGACTGCTTACTTCTATCTTCTAAACATCACCCCAGAGACATGTTAACAAAGCAAAAAATGATTAAAAATTATCATGTAGACTCAACTTCATAAAACAAACAAAAAAAAGACGTTTGACTGCCAATTTTAAAGCATTACATGACTGAATGAGTGATAATTACACTTATATAAGGCTTTTCTAGGCACTCAAAGTTCTTTAAAACTTCAGCCACACAAATTATGCGACAGTAGACCATCTACACCAGCGCACTCGCTCTATTAGGTAGAGAGGACACAACAGAAAGACTGAGACAATTATTTTATGACAGGGATGATTAGGAGGCTAGCAATGGTCTCAGTGGCAGATTTAGGAGGACGTGAGTATAACACCCCTCCTCTTTTTTTTTTGTGGAAATGCCCCAGGATCTTTAATGGCCTTAGAGAGTCCAGACCACAGTTTTATGTCTCATGCAAAACACTGTGCCCTTTGTGATCCAGGCAAACCACGAGGAAAGTGCCATTCAACACCTCCTTCAGCAGCAACACAGTTTCCCTAGGAGACCTCCCATCCAAGTACTGACAAGCTACAAATCTGCTTAGCTACAGTGGATTTGCAAGTTCTGATGTTCAGGTGCTATGGCTGAATAAAAGAATAATGAATAAAATTGTTGTTCACAAACTTGACTAATAATTTTGTTTTAGTTGAATGCTGAGGTTACTGTAAACTATTTTCTCAGAGCTCACAGCAGCATCAGATTCAAACCCAAATAACATGTCTTTCATTCAAGTCTAATGGAAATTGAAAGGTATAATGTACAGTAAAAGTGTATTTAATGGAAAGACACAAAATTCAAGCTTGATCAGTAGCTAAGCTAGCATATGTTTTACAGTTCACACAATAAACATCATCTGGATTAGCTGCTACAATAGCTGGCTAGCATATTACTAACACAAGCTAACTCTTTAAATTTTTTGTGCCTCTTTTCTTTAAATATATTTACTGCGCTGTCCTTCCATCACAGGTTTATTATCTATAATGAAAGGATCCTAATTGGAAACCTTGCCAAAGAAGTAAGTGCTCTCCTAATTTAGACTCAGGTCCATCTACACCAAAAATAAGTCAATATTACACACCTATGAAGCAGAAATAGACCACTATCCTCATCTCTGTTCATGCTTTTCAGAGTCTGGTGGATTCTTTGCTGTCTAAAAACCTCCAACATGCCAGTTTCCTACTGTGAGCGGAGAGAAAGAAAGCCTAGCATACTGGACCAAGACCTTTTTTTTAACCCATTTACAAACACATTAATCTGATTTTGAACATGCGGACAGACTGGAGAGCTAGCAAATGTGAGTGAATGTCCTCAGAATATAATAAAAAGTGTTTTTTTTATTTAAACAGTTAACATTGCCTTTAAACCAGAATCTAACGTGCAGGCACTAAATTAACTTCCCATTGGAGTCATTCTTAAGTCACTGACTGTGAGTTATAGATTGACCATAAACCCACCGGACTGTGTTGAAACACACAGATCTTTCTTATACCTGGATGACATTCCTAATAAAAGACAGTAATATGTATTTTACTGACCGGCCTCAGTAAGTGTTGATCGTTATATTGTAAGTAAAATGATAAACCGTTCAAACAATGGACATGAAATGAATAATGTCTTATGAACATAAAGTAACTTCTATGATTACTGACAATGTTCATTATGGGCTTTTTAAGGATTGTTAAAGATAATCTTCCCCAACCCAAAGCTAATTTCTCCCAAATTAAAATGACGACAACAAGATGGAGAGTGACTTGGTGTTTTTTGTGTTCAGGCGGTTTCATTTATTGCCCTAAGTGATCTGCAGACAGGACAGCTATGATTATACAAGTCCATTGCCATGCCAAGGAAGAATTATTGCCTGTGAAACAAAGTAACCATCGGCATTCAGACGTCTCCAATTCTGTACATTGTTCCTCTTCAAAAACGCTAAAAGTCCTATGGACTTTTTCTACAGTTTTATCATGCATATAAACATTTTTTTCTTTTAAGAGCAGCATTTTACAAGGTCAGTGGTGGTATTGAGTATTCAAAATACACAGATGAATAAATTAAATAAATAAATAAATAATTAAATAAATAAGACAAAAATAATACATACTTAAATAAAAGTATAAATAGTACATGAATAAATATATAAATAAAAAACAATACTGAGATGGAAAGAGAGGGTTGCTGTATTGGCGGTGATGAAGAATGGATAGGGTGACTTGGAGATGGAGGGGCTCAGAGGTCATACCTGCCTCTGGGTGAGGTAATCGTTGGACAGGAAGTTGGGGGAAGTATCTCCAGATGGACGGAACACTTGAAGAGTCTGCTTTTAGCCAAACTGGCAGAGGAAGACCTGTATCGTCGTTTGAGATTGCTTTAGTTGCATCACTCTTCTTTGAATTCGGCTAAATGTCCTCATTAGAGTCCTTGTATTATTGAGAGAGCGTTTCATATACTGAGATATTGCATCCTGTCAAACAGGACTGAAATCAGAGCAACAGGTTTTAAACCAGTAAAGTCTTTGAGTTAAGTCTGCCATATTTATCTTTAGTCCTTCAAACTTGTTTTGGCGTAGCTCCTTGTGAAAACAATGTGAAACACAGCAGGACCTTAACTAAGTCCTCTGAAAGATTGCTTTTAGACAAGTTATCAGGGAATAACGGGCACAAAACAACAACAAAAAAAATTGACATTAAATTAACCGCTAGAATTTGGACTTGCAATATAAAAATAACACAATATTAGAGTGACGTTAAAAAGAAATAAAATCACCTTTTCAGTGGCCATTCTTCTATTTTTTGCAAATATTCTCATTGTTGACATTGTCATAAAAGTTGAAATTGGCAGTTGCAAAAAAATTCAACTCTTAGCACAACAAAAAAAGCAGCATAAAAATACATGAGGTCATTTTTTTGTTCATTTGTTTCTAAAAAAAAAAAGTATAAGGAACACTGTTGTCCATTTTTTTTTTCATTTTCATATGGTTTGCTATAAAATATCAGGAATCTAAATATTATTACTATCATTATTAATATTATTATAGTCATTGATAAAAATTCACATGCCAGGCCTCATAATAAGTGTGTGTGTGTGTGTGAGAGCGAGAAGAGAGAGAGAGAGAGAGAGAGAGAGAGAGAGAGAGAGAGAGAGTATTAAAGTACGTTGATGTGTATCTGTGGACAATTAACAATTATAGTGAAGAAAAAAATCCAGCATCTATTCATTATTGTCTGATCATTATTATTTTACTTGTTTTTCCCAAAGTTAATCTCAGCGAAAATATTGCTTTCTAAAAAAAGGAAGGGGGGAAGGCGCATTTATTTGTGTGTGAATGTGTGTATGTAATTATGCCAAGAAGAAGGGGTTAGTGAAGGACTTTTGGAACTGAATAGAGAGAATAAACATTTTCTGTCCTTTCATCAGAAAAGGAGAATGGATTTATTGTCCTTCCCCATGCCATCTCTCGTGTTTGCGAATTATTAAAGGAATTTTGTAATGGAAGGGAAAAGATGAAGTTTCTTATATTCTTTTCTACACTAAATATAATAAGCATTGAATTCACTTGATTAAAATATTTACATCAATTCCACAATTATTAAATACATTATATCAAAATGGTAGCCTTTCTGTTAACTTGATTTTGGCCAGAAATGTTTAAATGAGGCAGTCCTTTAGGTAGGATTTCAGAACCTAAGCACCAGCATAATTAGGATGGGACTGAGA
Organism: Hoplias malabaricus; assembly: GCF_029633855.1. Classification (NCBI taxonomy): domain Eukaryota; kingdom Metazoa; phylum Chordata; class Actinopteri; order Characiformes; family Erythrinidae; genus Hoplias; species Hoplias malabaricus. The sequence continues at coordinate 32,408,610 of NC_089813.1, read as the reverse complement.
AATCAGTGAATCATGTTTTTTTTTTTTTTCATTTGTTTTTTTTAAATGGTACATTATTGACTGTGAACACCAGTTAAGAAAATATGTTTTAGAAATGATAAAAATGTACAAATAGTAATATTGCTAAATATAGGCTATATGTGTCATTTACAGGCTTTCAGTGTATAATGGACTGTTGTTTACAAACTTACCAGTGTCCATCTAGAACAGTCTAAATAATCATTATGTTATTTTATGGCATTACTTGGCACTAAAATAGCCGAATTAGAATTCTATAAGGGCACTAGCAGAAAAGAGTATTATCACAGAGGTGAGTTTAGGCCTAGCTTCCTCTCTAGTAGTCATCACCACTGCCAATACCAATTACAATGAGCATAAGGCATGATATTTGCGCATGATGTATACATTTCAATCAAGTAAACCCAATGCATATTTTAGTGTGTATGTTTGTGTGTTTGGATAAAGGGGTCAGCGAAGGGCTTCTGGGGTAGAATGACGAAATCGTCTGTTGATAAACAATATTCTGTCTCCTGACATGTTGACAAACTGTTATGAAGTTGTTATCAAGATTCTGATTCATCTTCCATCAGTTTTCAGAGCCTGACTCGTCCTCGTCACCAGAGCCCTTGAAGCACGCCGACTCGTAGTGCTTGTTCAGGTAGGACTTGAGGGCGAATGTCTTGTCGCAGCGCTTGCAGCGGTAGTGCTTGAAGGCTGAGTGCGTCTGCATGTGAGCACGCAAGTTGGAGCGGTCTGCGAAAGCTTTGCCGCAGTGTGCGCAGGCAAATGGCTTCTCACCTGTGTGTGAGCGCATGTGTCCCTGCAGCAGCCATGGCCGGCTGAAGGCTTTGCTGCACACGTTGCATTTGTGCTTGAGGTCATGCGTCAAGATGTGCATGGCCAATGCCGGCATGGACACGTACACCTTGTTGCAGGTGGGGCATTTGCGCGCCATCTTGCTGTCCAGGCTGCGGTGCGTCTGTTTGTGGCGACTCAGGTTGGAGGATGTGGCGTATGTCTTGCCACACTCATTGCATGTGTGTCGCGGGTTTCCGCCACTGGACTCCTTGGCAACCACTCCATTCTTCCGTGGGTCCTTAGCTTCGCCTCTTCTCCGTGAGCGCCCATCCGAGATATAGAAACCTTCTGCAGTGATGTAGCCATCGCTCAGACTCTCGCCCTCCCCGCTGTAGTAGCCACGAGCCGTCAGACCAGACTGAGGACTGTCGGGATGCTCCAGGTCTGGCTCACAATACTCCTCACCACCACTGCTGACCGGAGCATACAGAGGGTCAGACACAGCTGAGGCCAGTTTAAGCTCCAGCTTCTTCTCACTCTGGTAAGTTGAAGGACTGATGTAGTCCTGAATGTAGCCTGCGTGGAAGGAAAAGACACAGACAAAGTCAGAGTAAATTCAATAATTACTTAATAGTTGAAGTTTTCAGGATGTATTTGTGAACCCTGTAGATATGAATAACTCTTGATATTTTTATTCATGTTTAGATCATGGATTCAGTACCAAACTAAAGAAGCAAATTTTGAACATCATTCAAGCACATCTTGGCTGGTCATTGGAGCCATTCCTTTTTTTTCTAAGCAGTTAAAATGTCTATAGTGTGGTACTAATTTTGTTTGTATTGTGATTAAGCCACCTGTTGTCAAAATGGCCAACTATCCTCACATTAAATTGATAACTCAGTTATGGTACTTAAGAATGTAAGTTTATTTAAGTCTGAGAGAAAGGATTATCTGCTTAATGCATGTTAGACAAACTTGAAATACTAACACATCAGAAACAACACAATATTAAATGGCATTTTAAAAAAACTGTTATTCTATGCTTAAACTAACACTGGAGTTATTCTGCTAACGTATCCAACATAAATTGGAAAGGATTTATTAACATTCCTTCACTTGAATTGTTTATTGTAGTGCTGTGTTAAATAAAAGAGTTCTGAATGTTTTTAACTCTTTAAGTCAGTAAATTATATCATTGTAACGCTTCTACTACAGTAACATCACTGTCCCACACAAGATTAACCCCTTAAAAATGTTCTTGGTGACATGCTAAGGCTCTTTATTCACTAACTTCATGGAGTACAGAGCAAATTGTCTGAATGACCTTAAGATATAGAAGTATGTAAAGTTTGGGCAATCTGTACTTTCATTACTGAATGGTAAGACATCTCAGTGTTAACAGATGAATGCTCTAAGGCATCTCCTTCAGTCAAGGTGTCTTAACATGCTGTCATGCTGTGTGTGTGTGAGTGAGAGAGGGAGAGAGAGAGAGAGGGAGAGAGAGAGAAAGTGGGTGTGTGACCCAGAGGGTTTTAACACAGAGATAATGGCTAATTAAGTAGACTAACAGTATTGGGAGCTCAGAGACCCCCTGCTACTTCTGTTTTGTGTGTCCTCTCTCTCTCTCTCCAATGAAGTAATCTGATTGATTTTGTCCCTTTCTTTCTTTGATAAGATTACCACAGGGCATCTGTAGGTAAGAGCGTGCATCTCTGTGTGTGTGGTGTGCATGCCTTTGTCAAGTTCTGAATTCCTGTACGGTATTAGCTTTCTTTTTCTCTTCATTATACTGGCAGAAGCAAACAGGGTTGAAGTTCAGGTTATACTGTAGCTTATAGCACAGTATAGCACCCTTATAACTGATAATAATTACAATAAAACCAGAAACGTTACTTAAGCATTTACATTGTGAAGCTAATGAAAAAAGCCAGTACTTTCAGAGCAAAAACATTTCATGTATCAAGCAACCCTTTTCAGCCCTATTACCAATTTTGAATCCATTCAATACTGACCTCTTGGAATACATAAAGAGACACAAAGACAGGGAGGGCGAGAGGGATAGAGGGAGAAAAAAATCAAGTAGAACAGCTGCTCTTCTGAAGCTTTTTAACATAATGGCTGTAGGCTGTTTGTTAAAAACTAGGTGAGAAATCATCTGTTCCACTAAATGTGAATGGAAGGTAGAGTCTGAATGTAGAGGGAAAGCCATCCCAAGACCCTGAACGCAGCAAGCGCAGCAAATTAAGTATTGACTGCTTTTTTAATGAGATTCAAAGTTTTTTTTTTGGCCGCTGATCAATAGCCTATCTGCTGTAAAACAATACACCAGTAAGCAAGGGAGAGACACTTTAGACAAGCCCCATCACCCCCTGTGCTGGGATTGGTTAGTACTTTGCCTTCAGCACTGGGATTGGAGAATAATATCCTGCCCCATGCACAAAGACTTGAGTACTTGCTCATAGTCACAACCAGTCTGCCAATAGGAGGGGCTTCTTGTAACATGGGCACCAAGGAAAACAACTCGTTTTGCTGCGGTAAGCTTGCTGAAGGACCTTGGGGGGCGGGGGCTGTGGGTCATTAGCCAAGCAGTTAAAGCGCTCTTAATGCTCTCCACTCCAGTAGGTCCTCACATGGAGAGCAATTCTCATTCTGCTGTCCGCAGAGGAACAATGAAAGATGACCACAAACACAACCTAGAAATCCTTTGGTTCTGCTGCATCCAGGCTATTTATTACCAGTTGTTTGGTTCTGCTAATCACTTTGCTCAGACATTTAAAATAGTAATTCATTAATCAGCCTTAGTTCAAACACACCATTGAATGAGACAGTAAGACTCATTTTAACGCTGTAAAATATTACTAATGCCACATCTCAGTATTCACCCACAGTTTTTATTCCCATTCACAGCCTGATAAAGAATAGAACTTATGAAGCAGGACCATTTCACTACTCCAAGCACACACACATACACACACAAATATACATTTGAATGTATTAGGAGTTGATGCATTTCTATACATCATTGCTTTTCACTGTTTGTCAGATTTCTAAAAACATTTAAAGAAAGATAATAAACTAGAATACTTGCTATAAAAATTTTAATAAAAATGCACAGAATTTAAATGAATTTATTTTATATCTATTTATAATTTTTAAAAATAGTGTAACTGAACTTATTTATTAGGATCCTTTATTATTTATCCATTACAGCCCAGAAAACAACATTTTTAATAGAAGAAACGAACATTTGAAAAATACTGAGCATGTTCTGAGTGTTTCTGATAATAGAGTAAGCAACAGTAGAGCATTCCACAAGTTCCTGTTGATCCCAGGCTCATGCAACACATTCTGGCTCTATCACACATGCCGAGGGTGGGGCGTCAGACTCTAAACTGTTACACTCGCCTACTCTCCAGAGGGAATAAAAGAGTGACACTTTATTCACTTATCAGCAACAGGACAAAATGTTTACTTTTTAAAATCAAACTGCGATATAATGTTGGCCAGATTATGACAATAAAATCAAAATCCATATACATTTTCTACTGACATGTATTTAATAGTCAGAATTAAGTGTAATATTCCTTTTAAATTCAGACATTAGACGAGTATTTTTTCATTTTCATAAAAAGTGGGCAGAATACTTTAAAAGCACTACAACCCCGAGGGAGATGTTATAACTGTATTTCACTCTGTAATATCTTTGTAATATCTTACTAAATTCCAGAAACATCCTCTTTGCTCTCCTGTCTTTCTTCCATAGCCTCACCTCTGCCTTTCCATTTCTCAGAGATGGAAGCAGGTTTTTGATGGAGCTGCTTGTGCTGCCTCCTTTGTTTCCGCTGAGCTCGCGGAGCTGTGCAATAGTGCTGACGCAGCAGTCATTATTGAGACTGAGAGCAAAAAAAGGTGGCATGTACTGAGAGTAAGCAGTGTCCAGTCTCATGTTTTGTTCTGTTTTTTTTTTTAACATTACACATTAGATCTATTTAAACATATTTATTTTTTGGGAATGAAGTTACAGTTCGTTGTTCCAGTGTAATTCACTGCAGTTTAGTCAGCGTATTTAACAGTGTAGTCATGCAACAATGTAATCAGCCAATCCATTTTGTTACCCACAAAAAAAAATAAAAAAAATAATAATAACAAGTGCAACAGGTGGAGAAAGCAGGTATTTCTTTTAAGCTGTACTTCCTTTATCCATCTCTCCTTTTCTCTCTCTCCTGCCTCCTCTAAATCTCTCTATCAGCTTATCTCTAAAAACATCACAACACAACAGAGGGGAGCAGACATCTGCTGCCCAAATCTGCCTAAAGAGAGAGAGAGTGACTGATTGTGTGTATGTTTGTGTGTGTTTAGGGCTCAGGGAGCACAGGAAGCCCCTCTAACTGCTGCTTAGCATGTGCGGATGGATCTAGCCTATTCAGCTGTGATGCTATTTGTCCTTTTGTGTCAGTGCATTTGTCCTTTTGTGTCACTGTGCACTGCATATTTAGATTATACACTGGGCACCATCATATATTCAGTAGTGCTCCACGCGTTCTCCTATTTCTCCTTCTCTATAATATTCTTCCGCCCCCTCTCCTCTGTTGTTGTGTACTGTACTTGAATGTATCCTGTGGTGTCGCTGACTGAAATCCTGCCCCCCGCTTGGTTTCATATGTTGCAACGGAGGACAGAGAGAAAGAAAGGGAGAGATAGAGAGGGAGTTGTGCTAGAAAGAAGGATGGGGGAGGAGAGGGAGAGTGAGAGGAGAAGAGATAATGTGCATGTTGGGAGGGGGTTGTACTGGACTGTGGCAGAAACTCAAGGGCATTATGAGCTAAGGACAAACACATCATCCCATCATGCCTCAGGAGTCTTTCAGTCCAAACGGTAGCCACTGGTTCTCACAGCCAGAGGAGTCCATCCATAAAGAGAGCCTAAGCCTCCTAGCATTAGCTGCAGATGCGAAACAAGCCCACTATCAGCCCCTGTCGCATGGCCTTATTTACATAAGCTCATCGCTTCCCTGTGACCTGGATTGTGTGCGTACATCACTCGAGTCAAAAACACACAAAAGTGTGAGGCCATGGGGGAATGAATGGGGAGGAGACAGGAGGAGAAAAAAGGGGATGAAGCGAAGGGGGTTAAAGGATTATTTAGGATCCTGAAACAACAACAAAACACCAAGCTTTACGGAACATCTGGTGATAATTCTCCTGCTAGTGGTATAATAATATATAAAAAAAATATAAAAAAAATGTACAGCAGTCCTGGTTTTGCCATGATATCTCCAGATATATTACCCTGATTTTAATAGACCAGAGACTTGTGTTTTGGAGTGTGAGGGTATGGACTGTGCAGTTGCATAAAGCGATAGACAGACGGACATGCAGCATGTGCACACTCACCATTCTCGCTGAGTCGGACACCCAAGCTGGTCACTGAGTCTGTGATGGAGCGGGTGAAAGTGAAGGCGTCGTCCAGGTGCTGCTGATGATGATGGTGATGATGATGATGGTTAGATGCCACCACAGGAGACGAGGAGAAATCATCCAGCTTGATCTTCTTCACCAAAAAGGAGCGGGGCATGATTCACGCACGGTCAGCAAACACACGAGCGCAAGAAGCACTACGCATGGGCGTCGAACAGAAAATGATAATTTAAGAAATGACAATAAAATAATTTCCTGGAGGAAAATCAAAAAAAAAAAAAAAAAAAAAAAAAGAAGAAGAAGAAGAAGAAACAGCAGCAACTGGAGCTTAAATCCGTATGTTATTTCTTATGAAAACCTGACCTCCCAGCAAAAGAAAAAAAGAAAAATGAAAAAGAAAGAAAGAGAAATGGAAAGATAAAGGAGATGGTGAGCAAGGCGAGAGGAGGAGAGGCGACGGATGATGCGATGCTGTGTGTGCGCGCGCTACTGTACGAATTGCACGCACATGCACACACTCACACTCTCTCTGCCTGGTGTTAGGGAAAGAAGAAAAAAAAGAAAGAAAAAGAATCTCGTTCAGCACTGGATAGCTCCCGGGCTGCAGTGGGGGCCGCTAGGTAAAAGAAAAAGAAAAGCAGAGAAAGAAAGAGAAGAGACAGAGTGAGAGAAAGGGAGAGAGAGAGAAAGAGAGAGAGAGAGGGAGACAGAGAGAGAGAGACTGAGAGAGACTAGCTGAGATCAGCAGTCAGGCAGGCTTATATGGGGCAGCAGTGGGAGAGAGATCAGGTGGTACACAGCAATGGAGCTGCTTAGCTTTAATCCATCAAATGTCCCCTGGGACACACATCAAATTACTACTGAACCGTCTGTGCATTCACACACGCAGACGAGGGGGGGGGGACACACAAGACAGAGACCCCCCTCTGAAACTCCCCCTTTTTCACCCCCTACTCATTCACTTGGCTGGGAGGGGAGAGAGAGAGAGAGAGAGAGAGAGAGAGAGAGAGAGAGAGAGAGAGAGAGAGAGGAGGCAGACAATAAAGCCATGTGGCTGAGAAGGAGGGGGCTCTGTGTCCTGTCCTCTATTGTTTTCCAATGAAGTGACACAGTTTATGTTCGGCCACTTCTTACAAGCTGTGCATCGTCTTGCTGCCTCCTACAGCCTCCTCCTCCTTCTCAACATCACCGTATCCTCAGAATACCCTGACATATCTCCCACAGAGCAGCCAAGCCTACCCACACGATCTGTACTCACACACACACACATGGAGAGAGAGAAAGAATGATAACCATTTCCTTAAACACTGCTGTCCTCAGAATGCACTCACTAGCTGTATCAGTAACATGTCACTGCTACAAACTCTCCAAACCCTCCACTTACATACTCTATCCCTGCTTCCCTCTACCCTACCGTGCCCTCAAGATGTCTGCCCTACTATGCGTAGCCAATTAATTACAGAATTAATTAATTTTAATCTTTATCGTCCTGACAGCATGTAAAATTAGACCCTACATATGCTAATGTGAGAGGAATTTGCCATCGGAGTTGGAAGGGTGGGATCTCAGATTAAATTCACATGGAAATGTTGCATATGATTTTTAAGTGTCTATTCAGCCTTCTGATAATTCGCCCAAAGGGAAAATGCATCAATGGTTCAAAATCTGTGTGGTCTATTTTACTAAATGGAACAGTCTATATTTGAGGTATAATAGCATTTTGTAATTTAAAAGGAAAAAACTAGGAATTTACCTCCTAATAAAAGCTGCAACTATTAAATATGTAATGATTATGCACAAAACTGACTAGTGAAATGGGGTTGTTTGTTTGCAGTTCATAGGTCAGCAGATAAGAACTAAAGACATCAAAGTGCTGTATCTTAAACACCTAATTACTAAATTACAGTCTTAGTGTAATCTATTTAATTTATGTCATTTACACTCTGCCATTTTTTTCAGAAACACCTCCCATCCAGGTGCATTTGAAGGTTTACAATTATAGCCCATCTGTTGCAGCACAATTTGCCATCCCCCTCTACCTCATCCATCAAAGGACAGACCACCATTGGACCACCGCTGACCAGACATTATTTAGGTGGTGGACCATTCTCAGCACAGCAGTGTAACTGACTTTGTTATGGCATGCTAGCAGGTGTTGTTTTGTTATGAGTGTGTCAGCCACAGTAGAGTTGCTGAGGTTTTAATGTTGAAGTTTTCTAATAAAAAGGTAAAAGCCCATATACATGCCAAAAGTTTACGGAGCAAATAAACTAAGACCGGTATAAGGCTATTGAAGGCCTGAAGACATCTTTGCTGACAACTGACACACGTCTGCTAGGTATGTTGTGTGATTAATCTCAAGTATCGTATTTGTTGGTAGTTAACACTAATGTATACATGCATTCCTGGTTAATATCAGTGCATTTAGTTGGATATATAAGGCTGGACAAAATGAGCTTTATCTAAATGATTTCTTTAGTTTCAGAGTGGAGCTGTGAGCCGTTATATTTAGCAGTTTACAAAACTATTCTTTAGAGAAAATATTTCTTAATTTACCGTTATAGTTCACTGCAATACTAATGGACACAAGATGTGCCTGTTTATTACTACCTATATTTAATGTGGCTCGGGATAAACGATTCCTCATGGGTTTGTTTACAGCAGATTCTAGTCTCTTGCGCACCCTGCATGCTTTTTACACAGAGGTCTGCTGGTTCCACTTGGGGGGTGGTCTCCAGTAGCTTTAGCACAGACTCTGTGTCTTCACAGGAACAAATTATGAAAATGCATTAATGGCATTAAGAGATAATTAAAAAATGACTGCTGTTAAAACTCCATGTTAGTGCATTATTAATCTGTTAACTTTGACATCCCTTAATTCTACATAAACTTTTATAATAGCTTATACCCTCAAGCATTCATTTTAATGTAATTTCACCTCAGCCAGTCTCATGACAACTAACACTTTTTGGAATAAGCCTTAAAAAATATCTGCTAAGGTTTATGTTGATGTCACACAGCCTTATAATGATGTACATAATTATGCATTTTTTTAAGAATATCTTCAAATATCGTAATATTATGTTTTTGCCATTTTTCCCCTTGAAGAATGTGTTCACTGTCTTTAAGAATAAGATCTTTACCATCTTACAGAAGCAGTGTATAGGCTTTAAGACTCAGCAGAATGTCAGAGAAGCAGCAGAAAATGACTGCTGACCTGGATATGCCAGAGTGGAGTGCTTAATGATCATATCAGACACAAGCACCTGAGCTCCTCCACTCAGCTCAGAGGAGACAGAAGATTCTGCTGAAACTATGAACATGTTTAGAACCCAACAGGTGTCCCAACCTTCTAGACCACAGTGCTGTACTCTGTAAAACATGTGCATAAGCATAACTAATGACTGTTATGAAATAACAGTTTCGACCTACACTGTACGTGAAAAAAGGGTCTGAGGTCCGTCTCGCCCTAATGGGCCCTAACAAGCCCTGATTGGCTTCTTAGACGAGTGAGACAGCACTGACGTCAATCTGCCAAAGTGCCCCGCTCCGACACAAGTGGCTCATCAATCTGTGGAATCAGTCACCACTCACGCATAAAGGCAAACAGAGGCGCATGGAGAGAGGCGAAGACCCTTGGCAAATCAAAAGTGACGGATATGATGAAGATACTGTGACTGCAGTGTGTGGAAAGATACAGCGGAGAAGAGGTGCCACTTCGTATCTCAAAAACAAAGGCACTGAAGACAGAGACTTAATGCTGAATTCGAGCAGAGCTGATTCATCTATGTAGATGTTGTGATTCTAGCTCAATTTCGCCATGGACTAGTGGTTATGAGCGTATAGTCTCAATAAAACTCATAGGCTCATAGCATATAGTCCCAATAAAACTGTCACTACAAGAAACAACAATATCTTCACATTCCGCTGAAGGACTGTGTCATTCTTTTTATGCATAGCTCAGTCTTCTTTAAATCTGTCCCTGCTTTAGAGGCTCTGACAAACTAATCTGATGATGCATTGCATTTGTCTTTGCTTGAACAGAGACAGGATGGCAATAACTAAAAGAAAAACTACAGATCTCTCTCTCTGTTCTTCCATTAGTTACCATCCTTTTGACAAGTCTGAAGTGCGGCTGGTGCAGTCAGCTTCGCTGTAGGCTCATTCCAAGACGACAAGCCCACAATCCCTCCTGCTGTGCTCAGCTCCATTGTGGGATCTAAAATACAGCACAGCACCACCACATGATTTATTACATTTTGCATCTGCATATGAGACTCAGTCGAATGTTTGGGCCTTTACAATTCACAAACCTCAGTGAACTAAATGTTCAGAAGTCCTGAATTTCTGAACAGTAATTAATGGAGGGTTTACCTAATGAGCGCATCTGCATGAGCAGCAAGGCTAATGAGGAGGGTGTTACTCGTTTGTGTGCATGTGTGTGAGTGTGCAAGTGTGAGTAAAAGCCTCTTTTAGCAGGTTGCTGGTGTAGGGTGAGTGTGATCCTTATTCTCTCTCTGAATGGTGGGCTTCATTTAAAGGGATGATGTCGGCATCTGTTCCATCATTGCCTCTTTTGTGCCTGAATGGCCGCTGGCCCTTTGTGTTCGCGTGCGAAGCAAAGTAGATACAGCCCTGAATTCAGTAAGGCCTTGTCCAGAGATTCTACACTTAATTAAGTGATTTGAACAGCTCTCTCTCCCTCTCCCTCTCTTATAAATGTGGATGTCTTTTAAAATGTATTACCTACAAACACATTATATTTAACATTTTTAATTTACAAATGTATTTCCCTTTCCTGGGTCGACATCAATATATTAATATACATATGCAAACATTTATTTGCACTGAGAGTTTTAAATATTGTTTAAACGTTGTTTAATAGTTTAAAACACTTTTACCGTGTTAGCTCCTGTCTGAGATGTGTTGCTAATGAGATCACAGTGATGTACAAAGATGAAGTGGTGAGTCCCACATGGAGTTAGGATTGATTATGGATTTAGTTACATTCAATACTCCCTTTAGACTATGGTTCAAATGACAGCCAGGTGAACACTACCCTCACATGTCAGACATCTGCCTATTATCATAGAGTCTGGTGGGTTTCACCTATTAATATGGCTGAAAACTGCCCATTATAATAAGAATTGATGGTTTTATTGACATGAAAATTAAGCTACAGACTATTATTTCTGGGCGACCTACAGGGACATGCATTTTTCACAATTGGGCAAACTAGTAAAGACTTCAAATGAAAAAGTTTTTCAATTTAACTTGTGATTCTATGAATTTGGGACCTTGCACTAGCTGACTCACAAGTAGAATACTGAATGAAGAATGTCACAAAGATAAAAACTGGAAGTATAGACGTTTGTACGTGAGGCAAAATGCAAGATTAGTGGCAAGATCAGTAGCTATCTCAAAGACTTTGTTTTTTTTTTAACCTATTTCAGGTAAGCTAACAAACCGATATTTGAAAGCAGGTTTCATTTCACTTGTGTCCAGTGCTGCTGTGATCATACACAGAAGCTGTTCACTGTACTTGCAAAACCGATATGAAAAGAATACTAGTAACCAGTCTTACTATCTGGTATGGGCTGTGACACTATCATCTGCTGTTGCACTGAACTCAGTTGCTGTGTTATGACCTGAATTTCACCCCTGTGTGAAACCTCTTTTGATGATCTCGCTCTGAAAAGACCACTCACACAAGCACTACCACACATACGAAGACGTTCATTCTTTTGTTTCGATTACAGGCAAGTATGAAGAATTTATAGCAAAGGGAAGAAAGGAGAGGAAGGAAAAGCACACTGGAGTGTTACTGCAGGGCCTCTTGAAGCTCAAGCCTCATTTCATGGGTGTAGATGCTGTTCATTACAGTGTGTAAGGCAGCATACCCATTGACTAGAACGGATACCTTTTTTTTTTTGCTACAAAAATCTTATTATTGCTGTAACTATAATTTGAGTTTGCAAGTCAATTCAAGTGAGTTAAATCTTGAGTCTTTAGAAGAGAACTGTAGATTTGTGTCATTAGCTGCAGGCACAGCATTGCAAAAAAGAAAACCCAGACTAAAAAAGCTGCAGGGGTTAGACACAGCTTCAAACACCATGTCTTTTATTAAAGAAAATCTTCAGACTGAAGTATGAAACTAAGGTTCAGTTTTTATATTAAGCACGTTCAGTACATGCCATCTGTGAGGCGTATGTTGTGTTCTCCCTGTGTCAGCACGAGTGAAATATGTGGGAGTAAAAATGTTTTTCATTATGATGGACTAGTGCCCTGTCAAGGATGTGCCTTGCACCCAATGATTCAGGGTAGGCACTGGACTCAGGGGAACCCTGATCAGGATGGAGCAGTTACATAAGATGAATGAATGAATGAATGAACAAACAAATATCTTGAATGCTGAATTCTAGCTATCGAGCTATATGGCTGAATTCACAGTGAGTTTAAAATGTGATTTATATGATTCCTAACCACTGAGCTGGCATAGCTGACAACTTCATTAAAACACTAGCCACGGTTTCATGTGATTCTGCCTCTTTCCTTTCTCCAAAAGAAAAGAAAAGTTATATGAATTCCCAGTAGTATTGGCTTCATATTTAATTCTTTAAAAGAATGTCTATGATTGTGTCTTCTTGTTTGTTTACATTCAGAAGCTCCACACCTTTTAAGGTGTAATGTTATATTTGAGGGGAAAACAAATACATTGTTTGTGTGTGACTGAAGTTTAACTTGTCGGTAAGGTTTTATTCACTGTTAGAATCACCATAGAAACTCATTTGTTACTCCAGTTGTTTAGTTTTGTAGCACTTAAGTTCTGTGTTAGCGCTCTCCCACCTTTAGAGTCAGTTCCATCTACAGCAAATGAATAATAATATTACCCACCTATGCAGCAGGAATAGAGCAATGTCTTCATCTCGGTTCATGCTTCTGAAGGTCTCTGTCTTGTCTAAAAATCTCCAAAATGCAGTTTTACTGCCGTGAGCAGAAAGAAAGCCTGGCATACTGGGCCAAATTTGGCTTTTCCCCTCTTACAGATACTGAGGCTTCATGAATGCAAACAGACCGAAGAGCAGCAAATGATGATGAAACGTCCTCAGGCTTTTATTAAAAGTGTTTATTGATTAAAATCGTGAACATCACCTCTTATGACAACTGCAAATATCAGAATTTCTAATGTCCATTTCACTAAATCCTACTACTTGCTACACTGACTGAGAATTATGCACTGATCAATTATAGTATTATTATCTCACAGAATAAATCTGATAATTATCTTACAGAATAAATCCAATAATTAATTAACAAATGAATCCATGATCTGTTATCAACAAGTGAAATGTTACAGGTTGTGCTAAGCTCCCTGCCACCCCCCAGGCCCCCTTTCACAAATAAAAAGGGAAATAAATCCATGTCTTTCACTCAAGCATCTGGTCATTGCCCCGGGACAGGAGTTACCATGGTTACCCTCCCCTTACTTCTCCTCAGGCAGTGGATCAGCCTGCTGTTTTGTCTTTAGGAGCTTGGGTTGCATCCACAGATTGATGGTGGTGGTGGTGGTTGTTGGGGTGGGGTGGGGTGTGGGGGGTATTTTTGGAGGCAGAGTGATCAGGACCATCTCTGCATCTCTCTCATCCACAGATGGGCTCGGATCACTTTAACTGCTTGAATGGGGCTTATAAAGGGGGAAGGAGGAGGGGAGCATGCTTCTTCTCCCTTTTACATCTCTTTCTCTCTGTCTATCTCTCCAGGTGCCTGGTTCACTTTACCCCTCTGCCACTACTGCGGTTTCACTCTTCCGGAAGATTCTCTTCATCCGGCTCGAAGGGGAAACTCAAAACCCACCCGGGGAGATAGCTTTCCTCTCTCACTCTCTATCTCGCTGTCTCTCCTGTTCTCTCACTATCCTACTCCATATCCTCCATAATTCATCCTTAAAATGTGTTTGTCGTATGGAAAATAGCTTGGTGTTCTTTTTTCGCATCCTCATGCATAAAGATGCTTAAACCTAAATTTACTCTAATGTGGCAGAAATGCACAGAGCCTGAGATTTAATGCTTCGCCTATCACTGCTGAATTTATGCAATTCTGTGTGCGTCTAAGGCTCTGCAAAAAAAAAAAAAAAGATGAAAGGTATCTTGTATTGTGTAGGTAATGCTACATCCTTTAATTATCTTCCTTGTTAGTGAGCACTCTGAGGTCTCTAAAGTCCCCCAGAACTTTCCTACTTATATTTAATAATCTCCTCTTAAAGTGTAAACATTCGCTTTAGCATTTATTTCCCACGAACATCAGAGGCTTGTTAAAAGGAAGCAGGCCTATTCTTACCTTCTCTTCTAACCTGTCTCTCTCTACCCCACACTCTCTCCCTTTTTCACATAAGAAGTGCTTCTTGCCTCTCCCCATTTACAGAGGCATAATTGATTTCCATTTGCATAAGAAACCTGATCCATCCTTAGCACAGGTCACAGGGTTCCAGTCGATTGAAGCAGAGAGCAAACAAATTATTGCGAGTGCTCAATTCAAGCCCCTCTCTCCCTCTCACACCCTTTTTTGTGCTGAGGAACTTCAGGTACCTGCGTCTCCCCAAAGCACTTAGGGGACCAGACTTCCAGGAGAAAGCTGATTACATATGTCAATTCAGCATTAGCTGTCTGCATAATGTTACACAGGATCATGGGATTAAAGCTGAACAGTGAATTTCCAAAAAGTCTAGCCACAGAATGCATGGCATCCAAGAATATTAATGTGGTACCTATCTCTCTCTCTCTCTCTCTCTCTCTCACTCTCTCTCTCTCTCTCACACACACACACACATGGAGTTGGGCAGATAAAGGTAGGCTTAGCTTGTTGCTTCTTCTCTTCATCCATATTGATGAAGCAGGGCCACAGAGCTGCAGCTGGCCTAGTTTTTACTGCGCCGACTCTACAGCAGCTTCAGCTGCATGTGCTGACGGTGCCGAGGGCCATGGGGGGCAGGTAAGGACGTGGCTTGTGCCACATTCACTTCCAAAGAATGGCCCTATTCTCAAATGCAGTAATAGTAAATGGTTTAATAATAATTTTCTGTTCCACATCAACTGCATGGTAATTTTGGACAGCGTCACACAAAGCAGCAAGGCTAGGCTAGGCAAGGCTTAGGAAATTCACAAATGCAAATTTAGCCAAGTAAGTATTTTTCCACTGTTGCAAAACACATTGTTAATGCAACCAATGTATCTCAAAGGTCTACGCATCATGAAATGGTTATGCAGTGCAAAAGGTAGCTGGCCTTCTGCAATGGTGTAAAAGTAATTAAAATACCACTATGAGGTTTTCTAATGTTAGGAGCAATATAAATTCCAAAGCAAACTGTAAACACAATTAATATTCCCTATACATAATGAACAAGGACCTGCTGCACATACAGTTTCACCAATTAAAAAATTTGCCTTTCTGTACTTCTCATAAAACACTTGTATGATAAATACACAAAAAGTCACGAAAAGGCCTCCTGTCAAAGCAGCCATGTCTGCCCATACACACGGGGCCTCCACTACAAAGTGTGTCCATTAACAGATGTATGTATGTATAATTCAGGATTACACAGGATCTGAAGTAGTAAAGATTGAAGGGGCCAAAGGAGTGCATGAAAGCAAGGTGAACATTCTATAAAAGTGTCACCGGACAGGAAACATTCTACAACTGTGTTAATGGACAGAGACCATTCGAGAACAGTGTAGACAGAGGATCTAACTCAGGTGTGGTCAACTATTGGAGAGTATTGGGTTGTTGTGCTCTGGCAAGATCTAGAAAGGTGATTTTTTTACTGATAACAAATATATGAAATGTTATTTTTTGTTACTTTATTAATTAGTTCATTCGTTGATCACCTATGGCTGCTTCATCTTGATCAGGGTCTGATTAGGGATCTGAAATAAATTAGCCTCAGACACAAATCAGTAACCCACAACCCACAGCCAAAAACAGCGGTCCTGTTTATTATTTGTAGACATCCCCAAAACAACATAAACCACATGCTGCTTCAATAAAACTGGTAAAATTGTAATAAATTCATACAGTAGACAGAGGACTAATAACATCCATGAATTATTATTTCCCTGTTTGAAACCTTTGTTTATCTTCAGCAGAGCTGTTGGGTAAGAGGGAATCCTTGTTGTGCTGCAGTTGCCAGATCAGCACGTGAGCACGTTAGCGTGCGTCGGATCACTCATGCCCTATTTGTCTGAGCACAGCTTGCTGCCTGGTGAGCGAAAACGGGGCTTTTGTTACCCACTCAGTCAGCCCAGCACTGAGAGGCCCAATTAAGTGTGAAAGGCTGCAAGGAGCTGATGGTAGAGGACTGATAATTTATGCTAATAAGGTCTCCACTAGAGCTTTCTCGCCCACTTTCCTATAACACCCTCGCTAAAAAAAACCTCTCACCCCTCAAATAACATCATCCTTGTCTTACAACCCATTAGGTCTCAAATAGCAATACCTTGCCTCAAGGTAGAATACAAATGACACAAACAACAGCATGCTCCCCTAAAGAACCTTCAAAAGTTGATTATCCTCTCTTCTCACCCTCTCTCTCCAATAGGAAAGGGTTCATGTGTGGCATATAACACACATGATGCATTGTAAGAAGGTGCATGCACTAGCTGTTGTATAAATTATTTGAATACGAAGTTGACATGCATTGTGATATTCATGGCATTGCTCATAAAAAACAGGGCTGTGTTTAAGAGTAATAAGGCAAGGACCACCACTGCCATCAACCAAGCATGGTGAACCACCCACACTATAAGTAAGAGATGCAAATAATTTAGCTTCATTCACTTATTTTTCATCATTTTCACTTGACTACAGTATATTAAAGCTAAACAAATACAGTGACAAAAATTGTATCCTTAATTATTGTAATGTAGAAAATTCAATTAAATCCAACAGGAGGAATTTTTGAGCACATTTGATATTCATTCATTATCTGTAACCGCTTATCCAATTCAGGGTCACGGTGGGTCCAGAGTCTACCTGGAATCATTGGACGCAAGGCAGGAATACACCCTGGAGGGGGCGCCAGTCCTTCACAGGGCAACACAGACACACATTCACATTTGAGTCGCCAATCCACCTACCAACGTGTGTTTTTGGACTGTGGGAGGAAACCGAAGCACCCGGAGGAAACCCACGCGGACACGGGGAGAACACAACAACTTCTCACAGACAGTCACCCAGAGCGGGAATAGAACCCACAACCTTCAGGCCCCTGGAGCTGTGTGACTGCGACACTACCTGCTGCGCCACCGTGCCGCCCCACATATTTGATATCATATATATAAAAACAATTCCCCAAGCAATACAAGACCTGTTGGACCAACAATATTCTTCTCCATAGATGCTTACTAATTTAAGCTTTGAGACATGAAAACCAACCCCAATATTTGCTGCAGATGGCAGCACGGTGGGGCAACACATAGTCCTGGGGTTGCAGGTTCAAACTCGACCTCCTTTCACTCTGTGGGGAATGTGTTGTGCTCCCTTTGTGCCTGCATTAGTTGCCATAGTCCAAAAACACACGTTGGTAGGAGGACTGGCAGCATGCAATTGCCCACAGGTGTAAGTGTGTGATGCCCCGATGGACTGGTGCTTTGTACAGGGGGTGTTCCTGCCCAACACTGACCCCTCAACAGAAAGTAACATTTACAGAAATGAATGAATAAAACAAATTACAAAGATTTCATTCTCTATCTGTAGTTGCTTATCCAGTTCAGTGTCGAGGTGGGTCCGGAACCTTCATTGGGCACAAGGCAGGAACACACTCTGCAGGGGGCAACAGTCCTTCACAGGGCGACACACACTCACACATTCATTTACGCCTATGGGCACTTTTGAGCCACCAATCCATTTACCAATGTCTGTTTTTGGAACGTGGAAGGAAACGGGAACACCCAGAGGAAACCCACATTGACACAGGGAGAACACAGCAACTCCTCACAGACAGTCACTTAGAGCAGAACTTGAACCCACAACCTCCAGGTCCCTGGAGCTGTGTGACTGTGACAATATCTGCTGCACCACCAAGCCACCCTTTCTTGGGAGTAAAAGCTGAAAATAATGTAAGTTATAAAAACAAAGATTGGACAACATTAAACCCTGAAAAATAATATCTGCTATTCTAAATAGTGTTCTTTCTTTCTTTCATTTTCCTCATGCTGAAAAAAAGAAAAATGTGTACTTAATGGCTGTTTCCACAGATAATTATATAAAAGAAGGGTAGATTTTTGTACAGTACTGGACATGTGTGTGCATAAAAAGCAGTACCAAGATGAAAGGGAGCTGAAATAGCATGAATTTTTCCACTGTGTTATTGAAAAAGAGCTGCAATCAGAAGAACCCATCAGCCTTGCTCAAACTGGCTACAGATTTATCTGATTTTCTGGCTCCGTCATACACTAGCACAGCATCAAACACGAGCCTTATTCTTTTAAAGCACTCAACAAGGCACATCCAATTAACACTTATATTTTCCACAGTGTCCAAACATACTCACACGTGCCCTTACACATAAAGACCCACAGTTCTAAGAAAACACTTTTTATTATTAGAGAATCTATATATTATGTGGAGGCTCTTCACACACATCCTTTAAAGAACCAGCTTCTGCAAGGTTTTGTAGGATACAAAAAGTAGCTTTTCAAAGAACCCTATTGGGCACCAGTGCACAATCCCTTCCCTTAAGATTACCATTTTAATGTGGTCAAACCACTACAAGGGCATCCTCCAAAGTAGGTCCCATTAGTAAGTCCTCTTTAAAATGGTAATTTAATGATAATTACATTGGTCATTTTTGTACCTTGTCTCCAGTTATCTCTAAACGATGCTGTCACAGGTCTTATTCTTTATTAATTGGGTTAATTAATCATCAAATAAGCTTTATTCCAACAAAGAGAGCAGGCAGGTCATTTAGGGGGGTTAAATGAGGGATAATAATGGAAGCATTTTTATGTGTTATATTCACACATGGAAACAGCTACAGCAAGAAAACATCAGGAAGAGCAGTCAGTGCTCAGTGGACCTCAACACAAACACACACACACACCAAAATCAAGGTTCTGCAGTCAGACAGCAAGTATCAGGTGAACCAAATGTGTTTGGAACAAAATGTGCTTGGCTCACCACGGAAGACCAGAAGGAAAAGTGTTAGATTACAGAAGAGAAAAAAAATCAGAGGAAAATATACTTTAAATTCATTGTTCTCTGTCTGAGTTACCCGGACTTAATTACAAATTCACATGTGAAATTGAATAGCTGAAGGTCATACAAGGATACATCCCCTGTAAGGTCTTTAATACTAACGTGCGCTTTAGAGTCAATGTATATCAGAAACCATATAGCATTGTTCCTCTGCGATATGCGATATAGTCTGAAGCTAATATTGTGCTGTTATGGTTCGATCTACAACACAAGGAGCATTAGTATTTGACATAAAGCTCAGCCAATATTAAATCACATTCTCTGCTTTTCTGTTTTCTTCATTTTTGGAAACTGTTATAACGAGGCAGTAAAACTCTAAAGGACATTTGTTATTGTTGAGCACCATCACAGACTTGATGATCTACAGTACCCACTTTTATATGGTGTCTGTGACCAAATCACAACCTCAATGTTTTATATGATAACATCCTCCTAATTGTGTTCTACCGCTTAAATATCATCTACATGTGCTTGTGTGTGGTGACACAAGGTATGATGAATCCCATTTTATATAACCAGGGACATGATCTTATAAGGTTAAATGTGAGTTGTATTTTTAAGTTGACTTTTGTCTTTAAATAGTAAAAATGTTGTAAAGAACAACATTAAGGGCCAAAGAATTCAGACAAGGTAGTGATCTTTGTATTTCTTTCACTATAGACATCCATCCAATGTTCATAAATAAAGGCGAATGAAGGGAACAGTGAGCAGAGGGCAAAAACGCCTGATCCATGCTTGGACTTAAAAATCATTTCTCTGAGGTGAAGATATATTACAATGAAATCTGTATTCGAATGTGTATTACGTTGAAACTTTAATACCCCCAAACACTTTCCTGCTTTTTCATCAGAGATGCTCATCCATTCCATGTAAATGAGCAAAACAAAATGTGTGTGCGCACATGTATGCAGTCGAACACACACACACACACACACACACTCGAGACAGAGGGGCCCGCCTGGGTGGCTTCACCTTGGGACCTGTCACCATTTGCATTTATATTGAGAGCATACGTTTTTGGCTTATTATAACAGTAGCTGTTCATGCTGTTGGTAACTGTGTGAGGGGATGGTGTTGGTGGTGTTACAGGGGTGCATTGGGGGCTTTGGCGGATCAGAGGTTGGGGGGTGGAGGTTGGGGGGCGGGTGATGAAGGGGAGGAACCTGGAAGATCCTCCATCCCCTTATGTGCGTGAGTGTGTGCATGTGTTGCTATGTCTGTGTGTCAGCTAATTTCACTGAGAGTTAATTTCAGAAGTGAGACTTCCATACTAATGAATCAGAGTGGGTTTTTGTTCCGTATCTAGGTGTTTTTTTAGCCAGACTGATTCTAGACTGAGGAAAGAAGAATATTAAAAATAAAACTAGACCCCAAAAGGTTTTTATTAATGTTTTTTTTTTATTAATGTCCTCCTTTTCAAATGTAATATGTAGTCTAAACGAATGGGAACAACACTAAGCTATTAAATACCTACTAGAGTCATATTTTCAGGTTATCT